>NC_140943.1:106702010-106759510 GCF_014529385.1 Adiantum capillus-veneris | reverse complement strand
CAATTGAGATCTGTTTCTGAGTGCCTAGCATGTAATTTGTCACAAATTATCTAGCAAAAAAAGGCCATGTCTAAAAATAATGGAGCAATTCATCTCCAAAGCCTACATAACCAACTTAAATTCTGGTTTTAGCATCTTGTATGATAGACAATCAGTCTTCTTATGAAAAGCTACAAAAACTTTTATTTTTGGAGAAATTCACTCTCCCAACCAGGGGTATTTTGGGAAATTTAGAAAATTTGAAGGGAATTTTGGGAATTCATGACAAAATATTGTGGGTATTTTGGGAATTTTCACAAATTACAAGGGTATTTTGGTAATTTTCCCTACTTGTAATTACTCTGCAACCTTAAATTTTTCACCAGCTTGCAACCTTAAATTTGAGAGAAAGGGGGGCGATGGAGAGGGGGAATGGGGAACACACCCGACACACAAGCAATGGCCCCTATATAGCTCAGGGTATTCACAGCACCCCTGTCCTCACAAAAACACCTTCAAAATAAGCAACTCACACTAGCAAGGCCTCGCCTGGACTACGCCCAACGCACACACGCTTTGCACAAGCCTCAGACAGCTACCACACCGATCTTGCTCGCTTCCAGCTCTTCCACAACTCAACACCTCTCTCTCTTTCTCTCTCACACACACAAGGGGCCCGGGGGACGCACATGCTCACACACACCGGCACCACACACCGTGGAGACGAGCAAAGAAGAAAGGGGAGAAGAGGGAAAAGACGACGCCAAAAAACGAAAATGATAACTCCTCCTTCAATGAAAAAACCATTTACAAGACTCGTACAGTCTGCTCTAAGCCGCACCATGGCCATCACTGTTTCACACAGAGGGGCACACACCTCCCTCCAAACTTGACTACGTCGGCACACACTTCGACGGCAAATCCACCGCAGCCTTCACTCGCGTAGTAGCTTCTCCTCGTGACAACCCTCATTGGCTTTTTTGTTAAGTATGGAGCCTGATTTACCCTTGTAATTTTCTGTGGCAAAAGCGCACATTTGTAAGGTCCCCATTATGAGGAAAAGCCATCGTGCTTTCTCTCTCTCTACTCTATAATCTCGTATATGTAAATCTGTCTCTCTCCATTAAGTAATCTACTCAATTATCTATTTAGCTACGTCTTATTTCCTAACATTTCTTTTCTACGAAACTCTTGCCCTTCCGAACCTCTTCGTAGACCATGCGTCCTGAGCTCGATCGCCGAACACAAGCGCTCTTCTCCCTTTCTCCTCCACCATCTAAGAAAAAAAACCCCTCCACTCTAAAAACGTCACCCCTTGCATTTTCTTTCACTTACCCTTTTACCTTTTCCAAGGCCAAGAAAAATTCATTTTTTGGCAATTGCGCCGAGCTAGTGGCTTTGGCTTTGAGTCCTTTTTTTTCTCACTTAAGCCTCCCATTTTTAACTAAGCTTTGAACTTCTTTTTTTTCCCCTTCTTCCCCTCTTCAGTCCAGCCACCCTTTTCCTCTTTTATTTACAATTAAGAGGACAAGCATTTGATTTCAATGTCATTGGTGCTCGGGTTTGCCCAATAAGTTTTCCGAGCATGCCACACAGGAGATCCACCTGTCGGCTCCACGTCATGACACCTCAACGGCCTCAAACGACGTGTCTAACATAGAAAAAAGCATCCGACCATCCACGTTCGCTACGAACTGTCGACCTCGGTCAAGCATATCTCCATGCTCCGGGCTCGGATTCAGGTGCCGTCGACTCCGACTAGCATCACATGCTGCATACTACCCACCAGACACCTCGAGAGCTTGAGAAAACACCAAATTGTGCATTTCCCAATGCGGCTCCCAAACGCCTCGAAACTGGCTCCTGTCAAAACTTGATTGTCCATAACTTTCCATCCAGAAGCCCGATTCTCAATCCGAAAAAACTGACGTGCTCCACAACTCGAGCACTTTCCGTGTATCATTTCACACCCTCCTTGACCAACCACCTGTGCCCGCCCAATCCGGTGAGGATCTGCAAACGCATCCCCCTTCAACTTGCCATATCTTGCACATCTGGGCTCCGTTTGACGAGCTGTTCGGACAAGCTTCTAGAGTATCTCGAATACCACATTTTGGGGCACATTTCCCACATCTCGAACACCATGACTTGCCGTCATCATTATCCCACTTTGGAGGCCCTCCGGCCTAAAAAAACACTTTAAACCTACATTTCCACTGCCACTTGCCTGTTGAGGTCTCCTACACTAGCTTTAGCCCTCTACCATGCACCTGTCAGCATACATAGCACTGCACTGTACACTTCCCAGCACGGATCAACTTTGGTTGCACCATCATTGCCCACCCCCTTGTTGAACATTTATGTTCAACCACAAACGGGCTTATTGCACTAACAAAACTGCCACACCAAAACAAACTCTCTGCACACCGCAAAACCACTAGTAACATATGAACAAAACTTGGCATCTATCACCCGTTGCCTTTGTACATGCGGGTTTCCCAACCCCCTGCTTTACCTGCCATCATCCACCTAGATCAAACACTTGGCGTTGATCCCATCCATCCACCTTCCACAACCTCTCATAGTGTTGCATCCCAGCGCATAGCCAATCACCCACATAATTTTCCCTCGGCATGCTTTCAATGCTCCTAGCATTCATAGGCATATTTTCCACTTCCAAAAAAACAGCATCAAAAGCATCACCGCTTCCATCAGACATATCATCATTGACACGAAACATACCATTCCCTCCCTCCCAACCATATAACGCAAGATCCTCCTCAAGCAAATCTTGTACCTGCTCAACAGCCCACTGCACAGCTGCATTTATCAGCATCCCTTTCAACCACCATACGCAAACTTCCTTTGAAAGTTCGAACAAGTCCACACCCTTGGACTCTTCTTCATGCTCAAAAGAACCACTCCGCTTAGCGGGCAACTCTTTCAACATAGTCACCTCGGTCCCCATCACTTCCATACTCACCTTCATACTTGCCTCTGTTGGCACCACCATAGCAGTAGATTTTTGCTCTCCAAAAGGAATCACCAGATGTAGAGGGACAGACCCTCGTATCACCTACATTCTGGTCAAAGCTTTCCCAGCAAGCACCTTTGTCTGTTCATCCATCTCACCCACTGGGTCATCAAATCCCCAATCAAATTCATCTTCAATGCATTCCTGGCCAAAACAACTTATATCCAAGGTACCACCCGTGAAATCCATAGGCAATTGCAGCTTCTCTTCCCTTTGACAAGTATCCGATGTCTCTCCCTTGCCATCTTCTTCAACCTGTTCTTCTTCCTCAGCCACAGCAACTCTCTCCTTCTTGGGAAACCCTTCTATCTTTTGTACAATCAAAGCACCTTCCATAGCTACCTTGATGAGCATCATCATTAGCATGGTGCTGCATAGCACCCTCACCTGCATGTCTTCATTCCCAAGCTCCGATGCTATCACCGAATCATCCTTTATAGTGGCGACCACCACATCCTTATGCGCATAACAGGGTAACTTCATCTTTACCAACATAGATCGTTCGGATTCTGTCTCCCAGCTTGTATCTCTATCCTCCTCACTGGTTTCCCAGAAGCTTGAGCTTGTAAGCTCCTCCACAAAAGCCAGACCATTGCCGTGCCCACTTTCATCATCCAACCCCAAGCTCTTGGCACCTACCATTTGGCCACGATCTGTTACCCTTTCATACAAGCACTCCACGAGAACAGGCTCCATTGGGAAATTTGCACTACAAATAGGTATAGGTGTATGGTCCCCAGTAGGTGCATGCATACAGGATGCATGTCACATACTCAAAAGAGGCTTGGCTTGCTATTTATTGCTGGGTACTGGCTTTTCATATTGTTCAAGTGCAGACTTGATGGAAGCAAACAACGGCCTTGGAGGCAGCTCTACAAAACACTCGTTCTACTGGAATATCTTCTCACGCAAGGACCCACTAGCATAGGGAAGGAGTTTGGAGGGGACATGTTCTGCATTGAAGACTTGTCCCAGTTCAACTTAACAGACCAACAAGGGTAAATGTTTATACATTGTTAATTGTAAGATCCTCAATTTATGATTTCTGCAGAGATTTCTTCATTTACTCAAGACTTGATTATGAAGGTTCTTTCTTGTTACACTTGAGCCACTTGGCATCTGCTAACTCTTCTACACACAAACTCTCTTCAATACAAGGATCATCTTCATTGACGAGCTCCTCCACAAATGGCATAGACGCTTCACCAACAGGTAATTCCCAAGGAACATAGTGAGTCACAGGCCTTACTCTAACAGGCTCCACACTTGGCATCACTGGCACCATCCTCGATGGGCCCATAGAACAAACTGCTGCTTCAACATGCACACAATCTGCAGGCTTTAACAAGCCTAACTCCAGCTTTCTTTTCATTTTCCTGCTCTTCACCCGGGCAACTCTGACTACTTTGGCCTAAGTCTTTGGCTCTTCATCATCCACCTTATCTCAAACTCGAGGACACAGGCAAGCTAGGAATTTCTCCAGCTTGAAACCATCCGCATTGACCACTCCGGTTACAAACACTAAATCCTTCCAGCTTGCTTCAAACTTTTCGACAAAAGCATCAAAATTTTCACTTACTTCTTGTCGCAATCTTTTAATCTTTGCACCCGCTTCAGCAGCCGACACCACTTTGTGAACTTGCAGAGAAACCGCTCTCGAAAACCAACCCAATCCTGCTTACTTGTAGCTTCCAGACCATCAAACCAGGCTTTTGCTTTACCTCGTAGCACCAACGGAACTGTCTCCAGCTTTTCTTCATCACTCCATATTTGCAATGAGAGCATAAATAACTCGAAATCTGCCAGCCACTCATCCGCATCTGCTTCACCACTGAAAATTGGGCCAACACTCTGCCACATTTTTGCTTATAAACACATCACCAAGCAGCATAAATAACTCAAAATCTGCCAGCCACTCATCCATATCTGCTTCACCATTGAAAATTGGGCCAACACTCTGCCACATTTTTGCTTATAAACACATCACCAGGCAGCAATCAGTGTGCTCCTCCGTGGGGGCACCAGAAGATGAAGAGGGGGAATGGAGAACACACCAGACACACAAGCAATGGCCCCTATATAGCTCAGGGTATTCACAGCACCCCTGTCCTCTCAAAAACACCTTCAAAATAAGCAACTCACACTAGCAGGGCCTCGCCTGCACTTCGCCCAACGCACACACGCTTTGCACAAGCCTCAGACAGCTACCACACCGATCTTGCTCGCTTCCAACTCTTCCACAACTCAACACCTCTCTCTCTTTCTCTCTCACACACAAAGGGGGGTCGGGGGATGCACACGCTCACACACACACCGGCACCACACACCGTGGAGATGAGCAAAGAAGAAAGGGAGGAAGGGGGAAAAGACTACGCCAAAAAAAGGCAATGATAACTCCTCCTTCAATGAAAAAACCCATTTACAAGACCCGTACAGTCTGCTCTAAGCCGCACCATGGCCATCATTGTTTCACACAGAGGGGCACACACCTCCCTCCAAACTTGACTACATTGGCACACACTTCGACGGCAAATCCACCGCAGCCTCCACTCATGTAGTAGCTTCTCCTCGTGGCAACCCTCGTTGGCTTTCTTTTCTACGAAGCTCTCGCCCTTCGGAGCCTCTTCGTAGACTATGCGTGCCGAGCTCGATCACCTAACGCGAGCGCTCTTCTCTATTTCTCCTCCACCATCCAAGAAAAAAAACCCCTCCACCCGAAAAACGTCACCCCTTGCATTTTCTTTCACTTCCCCTTTTACCTTTTCCAAGGCCAAGAAAAATTCCTTTTTTTGGCAACTGCATGGGCGCTACTGGCTTTGGCTTTGATTCCTTTTTTTCTCACTTAAGCCACCATTTTTAACTAAGCTTTGAACTTCTTTTTTTCCCCTTCTTCCCCTCTTGAGTCCAGCCACCCTTTTCCTTTTTTATTTACAATTAAGAGGACAGACATTTACCTGGCAGCTCCACTTCATGACGCCTCGACGGCCTCAAACGGTGTGTCCCTAGCATACAAAAAAGCATCCGACCATCCATGTTCGCTATGAATTGTCGACCTCGACCAAGCATATCTCCATGCTCCGGACTCCGATTGAGGTGCCGTCGACTCCCACTAGCATCACATGCTGCATACTACCCACCAGACACCTGACGAGCTCGAGAAAACACCAATTTCGGGGCACAATCCCACATCTCGAACACTGTGACTTGCCATCATCACTATCCCACTTTGGAGGCCCCATGGCCTAAAAAAACACTTTAAACCTGCATTTCCACTGCCACTTGCCTGCTGAGGTCTCCTACACTAGCTTTAGCCCTCTACCATGCACCTGTCAACATACATAGCACTGCATTGTACACTTCCCAGCACAGACCAACTTTGGTTGCACCAGCGCGACAAGGAGAAGAGATGAGGAATCAATACTAGTCGAGTCCTAAACCAACGATGTTTTCTCCAAGATATACTTGCAAGTTTGCAACTTGGGTAACATTGAGAGAGCTCCAACGTATGTATTTGAGTGTGTGGATTGTCTATAAACATAGGCTTGGGTGTCAGCTTAAATATATATATACAGGTAGTAAGCTCTAAAAGATTCAACATCTGATGGCTTCCTCTTTGTCATGCAAGGTGAGTTTGTTGTTGAATACTGTTAGCGGTGAACCTTTGTTGCTTGATTGCCCAATAAGATTTGCCATGGTAAATCCTTGAGATTATGGGGGTCGTGGTAACAACGTCATGTTTGCCATCGTTTCCACTCCGGATGGCGACATTCAAACTGAGGTGAAAGATGGTGTGACATTAGGTCATCAATTTCAATTTGTGTTGGATTCAACCATGCAATATGTGCATAAAAATTTCCAAGATGAGCACAAGCGTATAGTGTGGATAACACGTGGAAGATCTGTAACGCAGTCACTCAATGCCTTGTAAGAGTCCCCTGTATATGGCCAGTGAAAAAGGGAACGCGAATGACTGCTTCAGAGTTGCTAGCATTGGAGACAGGAGGCTTCACAATAAAGAAGATTGCAGTTAAGTAAACTAGCAATGTGCGTTATCGTCTAGGAGTATCAATTCAAGCCTCCAAGAGAATTGATTCGGTAGTAATTATGGAAACCCGGATTGTACAGCACATCGTGAAGGCAGGCATGCATGAAAATTCATGGTGGAGACATCTTCTTCACAATTGTGGGGCAAGAGATATGAAGTTCATATTGCAAGTAGCCCTATATGTACATGTGGAGACTTTGCAGAACGATTGGCACAAAGCAAACCATATATGGCGTGCGAGAATATTTACTTCATCTTCCTTTGCTACTTTGGCTTAGATGTAATCCACAATATGCATGTTTATCCATCAAATCTAGGTGAAAAATGAAGATGTTCTTCATGTGTTCAACTATTGTGGTACTACATACAACAAAAATGTAATTGAATTGCTTTGATCACATCCCCTAGTGCCCAAATAAAATTGAAGGGTACGAATTGTAACTACAAATTTAATGGAGTAATTTGTTTTGAGGGAATTCATGATTTGAGATGGTAGCTTGTGTCTTCCTTTTCTTTTGCTATGTGCAAAGAACATTTTTTGGTTATTACATGTTAGCTGTTGTTTTAATATTGTAATTCTTTATGGAGAATTTCATGATTTAATGCGGTGGCTTGTGTCTTCTTCTCCTTCCCCTATGTTCGAAGCATTATTTTTTTTAATGCACATGTTAGTTTCAAGGTTCAATTGGATTGAGAAATAACATAGAAATCTCCCTCCAAAAAGCTCTCTCCAAACAAGAGTGGAAAGCTTTATTCTTGCAAACACTACTCAAGTGAAATGCTTAGAAAAATCTTCCTCGAAAGCTCTCTCCAAAATCTTTCTCCATTCCCATCCGCTGACAATTTTGGGAACTTCACCAAGGATTTTCCTATAAGGACTAAAGTTAACTCCAAGCCTACAACCCAAGCCCTTGATTCAGGGGTTTTTAATCATATCCTTGGCAAGGAAAAAGTAGTGGAAGAGGGTGGAAAACAGGTGGAGAGCTACGAAGGGACAAGATTGGGGGAGGAAAAAGAGGCTATGATCTGCAACAATAAAGTCCCCAGAGAAGATTGTAGAGGTGCAGAGATCCACATCACAAAGCCACAAACGCCCCCACAAAGATAATTCATTGGTCTTTCCTACAATTACACCCAAGCTTCTGACAGTAACAACTACGTCGGTTGTTAAGATATCAGGACTGAAGAAAGCCAAAAGGGTAAAGGTGGTGGCAAGAGAATCCATATCATTGGAGGCTAACGATGCCTTGAAAGGGATGGTCTTTTCCGCACCCCCCATCTAACTGAAAGGTCTATCTGGTGCCTTCCCAGTTTACAACCCCTTTGAAGTGCTTCAAGAAAGGAAATCCCCAACCGTGAGGAACCTCCAAATTCTCCTAGGGCCACAACTGCAGAGACCGGGCAGGGTTCATATGTGGAAGAGTTTGTTCCCCTCTCCCAATGATGGACGTCTTGGCTATTCAGTCATCGAACGTGAAAGGATTTAAGACCCAAAAGAAGCATGCTCTCTTTTGGGAGGAAGTTAGAAAGGAGAAGGAATTTAATGGTTGGGCCATCCAAGAACACCATCTTGATGCTCCCAGCAAAAGAAAATAGACTTTGGAGAAAAAGTTGGTATTTTATGGAGAGGGAGTGGATGGGTTTTTTGGGGTCATGTCTATTGTGGACAAGGACCTAGAGACCAAAGTGCTCCTTAATCACCCCTCTGGGAGAACCCTAGGAGTGAGAATCATGTGGGCAGATCAACCTATCACTATAGTAAACATATATGGCCCTTATAGTGAAAAAGGTAGAGCCAGACTGTGGATGCACTAGTCAGTCTATTGGCAGGCTCTGAAAAAGCTAAATGGATGGGTCTCTCTGAGAAATGGGATATGATGGACCTGTGGGAGGTGGGCCCTTGGAACAACACGTCGGGCTTCACGTACACAAGCCTTTAATATGCTCGCATGGCTTCCTAGCTTGACAAGTGTTACTACTCTCACCATGCTCAAGAAAGTCAATGGGGAGGGGAGGACCCCCAAGGGAAGTAAGAAGCTACTTATTACTGGGGTACATTTGTTCAAGGACCCTCCATTTAGAAGTCTTACCAAAAAAGCTTTGAGTAAACTCAGAAAAGATGGTAATCTTGAAAAACCTAAAGCTTGGAATCTCTTTGCTCAAAATATCCAAAAAGCGATTAAAAGCTCGGGCCCTCGAGTGAAGAAGGCACGAGCAGAGCACTGGAAGCAGCTTGAAGAGGAGGTTACTAGTCTGACGTTCAAAAAAGCTTTTGGACTGGCCTCCGAAGAAGAATACAAAAGGTGGCTAGAAGCGAAAGACAATCAAGCTGAGCAGTAGCTCAAGGAGGTCAAGAGGGCGAGATTGATATCCACGGAGACCTTCTTCCAACCAGAGGCCACAAATCAAGCACATTTTTTAGGGCCCTAAAAATCAAGAAGAGCCACGGCTCCATCCACTCACTCACATATGAGAATGGGAATGATATGCAAGACCAAGACGTTATGGCTAAGATGATGATGTATCACCTCAACCAAATCATTGGTCAACCAGGGACCTGCTCTCAAGAAGTGGATGAAGCCAGAGCAACCTTGATCAAGAGTATCAACAGGAAAATTGTCCACCAATCGTCTTGAGATGGCCTTTTCTGAAGAAGAATGTGTGCATGCATCGCAAGCTCTTGGCAAGGAGAAATCCCCTGGTTGGGATGGTCTGACGAATGAATCCTTTAGAGATTTCTGGGAGGAACTTAAGGTCCCGGTCACATGCATGGCTAACTAGGTGTTGTTCAAGGGGTCCTTGGATGCCAATGTGAAAAGAGGGCTTATCAAGCCTATCCTGAAATACGTCTTCTACTTGCAGCTTAAGCATTGGCGTCTCATAACGATGATGTATGTGGCATACAAGATCCTTGCCAAGGTATCTACTCTTAGAATGGCCCACCTCCTTGATAGAGTCATCTCCCCTCATCAGCATGGGTTTATCAAAGGAAGGTCAATATATGACAACATCCTGACAGCAATAGTTGGCATTGAGTACGCAACCTTCACAAAGCAGAGGGCATTCTACTCAAACTAGATCTGGACAAGTCTTGTGATAGAATGGTGTGGTCCTTCATTGAAGATGTTATGAAATCATTGGGCTTTGGACCGCACCTTTGTCAACTTATCACACTCTGGGTACGAGCAGCCAATCTGAGCTCTTGTTTAATGATAGAATTGTGGCCTCCTTTGAAACCAAAAGATCGATCAATAAAGGATGCCCCATGGCCCCTCTTCTCTTTGCTATTGGGTCACATCCTTTGATAACTATGCTCAAATTTGCTACTAAGCGGGGGGAAATACATGGGTTAACTTTGCCTGATAACGACCAATTCTTGGCCAAGATGTTCACGGATGACTCGCTCCTTTTCCTGAAAGCCTGCCCTAAGGTGCTCAGGAAGGTCCTTGAGATTTTTTAAACATTTGTTGTTACTTCTAGGTTGAAGTGTAGTATTGAGAAGTCTATAATGATCTCTCTGACAAAAAACAACGCATTTGACCCATTAGTCTGGTCATGGGAGATTGTGTCTAAAGGTAGGATTTCCAGGCATCTCGGGCCCCCTTAGGTGTGTACGTCACTAACAAGCAAAGGTTCCAGTGGGTCCTTGAGAAGATCCAGATAAAAATGAGAAGGTGGGAGTATGTGTTGCTTCCCTTCTAGAGTCGGGTCAGGGTTCAATTCATGTATGCTCCTATATATTGCCTTCACCAGCCCGGTCCTTAAAATGCCAAATGTAACTAGAAGGAGTTTTTGAAACCAGCTAAAAGATTCTTATGGAGGAATAACACTAAAGCCTCGTCGTTGTGGCAATGGGCAAAGTGGGAAGATGTTTCTCGACCGTTGGCCCAAGGTGGCCTTGAAATTCTAAACCCTATTGTTCATGTTGAGGCCGTGTGTGCCAAGTTTTTGGTCTCAATCACAAATCAAGACCAATCTGCTATCATGACCAAGGATATGATTGATAAGACAAAACTTTAGTCAGAAGGCAGTCAAGGGATCGAGGTACACAACAAACTTTTAGCCCCCCCGGGATGGGCTAGCCTAAGACTGAGTGGAATCACATGAGAGCTGGTGTGAAAGTGCAATAGAGTTATAGAGGCACTGGAATGGTGTGAATTAACCAGATACTTCCAGAACTCCATCTCTTACTGGTTCCCCTAGATGTCTAAAGTTTCTGGGGTTTTATTGAACCCTTATTGGAGAGAAATTGCAAGAAGGATGAACAGTAAAGGACTTCAACGATTGAGCCACTTCTGGGATAGAAATATCAAGTGCTGGAAATCCTCAAACCAGGTGCTTGCCCAGTTTTAACTCAATGACATTGAGAAGTTACTTGTCAACAAGGTTGTTGAAGGCATGGACAATGTTCCGATGTCGATCTGTGAATCTACTTTTGATTGGAAATGGCTCATGAGTAGCCAATTCTCTAAACCCCATACCAAGGGCATTTACCAGGTGATAATCCATGAGGTTGATTGGTTCACCCCTTTAACAAGCAATGAAAGATGCAATGGTTAGAGGCTTGTTGTGTAGAGATCAAAACGAACATTTGGAATCCACAATGGCCTCAATTTATGAAGATATTTTTGTGGAAGGTGCTTTGGGGGGCATTATCATGTATTGGGCCTGATAGACGTTCAGGGTGCAGGGTGGCTAGTGAAGACCTCAGTCACCTTTTCATGGAATTCCCGGTTATTAGAGGCCTTGCAGGAAATTTGTACAAATGGATACAAAGGTCGTGGAAGATTGGGTTCTTCAAGAGGGATTTATGCCTTGGTGGCAAACAATTTCAAAGCTCTGCACTTCTAATTTGTACTCAAATAGTCAGATATTGTTTTTTCAGTGATATTTGGAAGGCCAGAAACTTCAGTCTTTGATAGTGACCTCTCGGTGGCTAGCTTCTCAGAGATTGTACAAAAAATCACGCCGACAATATATGTAGTAAGTAAAAGGCATAACTCAGATGATTGGCTTAGGGTGACCCTCGCCATCCGATTGAGCCCTTTGTTGTAAATGATGTTCGCAATAGTAGGTACTTATAACGAAGCTCGGATGTAACCCTCTATCCCTCAAGGCTCGGCATGAGCTTGAGGCTTATTTGTAATCTATTGGTGACTTTATAATACAATCCTCACAATTGTGAGTTTTGCAAAAAAATCAAAAAACTTAGTACTCTATCTATATTTATATTATTTATAGTCCTTGGCAAGGCCATGGAGTTTCACTCTAGCTAGTGTTTGGAAAAAATTAAATTTCACAAACATACAAAATTCCCTTTAATGTAGTCTCAAAGAGGAATTTTCCAAAATAACCTGTACTTTTTACAATTTAGCTCTATTTTCTTAAATTGTTCGAGCATATTTTTTCCTTCTCCCTCTCCTTGAACCAATTGTTTTGAGTTTTCAGCTCGCTCAAGGCTAAGCTAAGGCGCACTTTCCCCAAACACTAACTCTAGCCTTCAAATTTGAAGGCTGACTACTTATGTTTTTGTAAAGGGTGGCTCTAATTTGCAGTTTGAAGGCCATACAGAACGTCAAGCACTATATGGAACAAGCGTGCTCAAATGAGATCAAGGATGGAGGTGACAGATCATGACATGCATGCATTGTAGACCATGCGATCAACACCCGAACTTACAAATCAGTTTGCACTTACAATGTAACGCATTGGAGTACCATGATCTTCATTGAAAGCATGTGGGCATGGTGGTTAGAGTCCATGCCTTGAATGGAGCGGGTCAGGGGTTCCATGTGCAAGGTGTGCAACAATCTTGACTAGCTCGAATTTACTTGCTGGCCCAAAGTTACTTTTTTGACCTGAATTTACTCAACAATCTGAATCTGACGGTCCAAATGACCCCCACCATCGATCCTATTTGAATGTGCCCATACTAGATAGTGCGGAGGATAAAGAAATCCCTTTTCCTTTCTACACAAATGTACACCTAGCCTTGAAATTTATACATGAGCTTCAAAAAATATAGAACTTTCAAAGATTTCATAAAATCTCACACTTGGTACCTCCATGTATAATTGTCCTTTTTAACCTCGAGAATGTTCACATTGCACGTTGTAGCTTTGTGCAAAGGGCCAAAGTTGGATGGTCTCGGAGTTGAATTGGCACTATCATACACCTAATATGGGACAACATGAGTGTGGTGTGTGTGTGTGTGTGTGTGTGTGTGTGTGTGTGTGTGTGTGTGTGTAGTTGTTTACTTAAATATATAAGCACAAAAGAACCAAACAGCTCAAAAGACGTCTGGCTTTAGACAAGTGACCAAGAATAGCACAAAAACAACTTAGTCTTAGAATTATTTTTGTACATTGTAATAAAAATGAGGTCTCATTCTAGTGTAAAAGTGGAAGGGAACTTTTGTGTTGGGTGCTTCATAAAGTGGGATTAGTTTAGTACTTGAAGGATGGACAACAACAAAGCCAAAGAGGTTCCAAGAAAGGATAGAGTCCTCACATGCATCTATTCAAACAAGAAAGGATAGATTCCTCACATGCATCCATTCAAACAAGACAACAAATATGTTAGCCTTGAATGTGCTTTATAGGTGTCCGGACTATATCAGTTGTTATCCGGACCAAAGAGGTTTCAAGAAAGGATAGAGTCCTCACATGCATCCATTCAAACAAGACAACAAATATGTTTGCCTTGAATCTTCTTTATAGGTGTCCGGACTATATCAGTTGTTATCCATGTCCATCTTACAATCTTTTTAACTTAGAACCATTGTCCAAAGTAATCATGAATTCTAGTTTTGCCAAATGTAAGGTACAATTTTGTACCTTTTTAAGTTCATTGTATAACCTGAGATCAAAAAAAGGTCATCACTTCTTTGAGATCCAAGTGTTTTATTGTAGTTATAGATAAGGTTATTATCTACCCAAATTTGTATGAGGCCTTAAGTATTTAAATACATACAATTCTTATCAGAAGGCCACCACCCCTTCTGATCCAAGTGTCTTACCCCCAATTTAGTCCCATTTTTTTATATTGAATGTCAAAAGATGTAGCCCTTTACTTCAATTAAAATATCAAATACCCACCAGCTCAGCATGTAACGAGATCCTATTACTATCTTAAGCTATTGCGTATTGACATAGTGTATTGACGATTGGCAACCTACTTAGCTAGGTAAGAAAGTGAATTTGTCCCCTTAATTACACATAGGTTTCATGGGAAAACAACCCACTATACCCATGAGATACCTACATTCAATAATTCCAACAATAGTTGTGAATCAGATTGTATGTTGCACAAAACACTGGAGTGCTCAAAAGAATATGTTTAAACCAATGATGGTATATAGTTCCAACAACATGAGACCATATTTTTGAGCTAATGCAGAAAAAACTCATTTATAACGTAGTTATGCATTACAAAGTCAGTTCGGCGGCCTGCCACCTCATGAGCAGGTATTGAGTCAATCAAGTATTAAAATGGCTCCCTAAAAAAATACCCAACATTTCCAAGAGATAACACTTTTATCAACAACTTCATATCGTAAGAACCAGTATGTGTGTTGTTAGTAAGATGCTAAAAACGAACAATGGTTTTAAAAAAACCTTTCTAATAAGCTAAGTTAAAAAAGACATAATACTCCAAAAATTAGGACTCCATTTAGTTAGTGCAAAAAAACCAAATTTAAATGATATTTTGCAGAACAGAGGTGTCACTGTACTTTACCGACCTAAGATGGTGCAGCATGTTCAACCAACTCCATAGCACCACAATGAGCAGGAAAGAAAGATCTCTTACAACCTTCACATATACGTGCAAAAACACAAAATCAAGGCTAAGTGAGGGGCAATGCAACCTTCACATCTTTAAATAGAAGGTCCCACAGGTGCAGGTGTTACGAGATGCCATGTTAGTGTTAGGTAAAGGCGGTGTGCCTCACCGTGCAAGCACCCACATTTATCTCCTTATTCTTTATACATACAAATGTATAAAGAATAAGGAGCTCCCGCTCATTCTCACAGTTTGCTCATACAATGAGATTTGGGAGCTCCACCCACATCCTGTGTACTCTCTCTCTCTCCCCCTCTCACTCTCCGCACACGCACCGCATTCGTGCACTCACAATCGGTATCAGAGCTTTGACGACGTGCATGCAATGGCTTCCCAACGAGACGGAAGCGACGGAGCACGGTTAAGGTGTCTTGAGCTCGACGGAGGTGGATACAGCTCGACGATGTCAGATCTCAGCTTAGGCATGTATATTTAGCTTTTATAGAGCTTTTGTAGTAATCCATTGCTGAATTTTGCAGAAAAAGAGCAGGAACAAGAATGGTTGCAGCTCGTTTTTGCTATTTTTGGCTCCCGAAACAGTGTTTTTTGGATATCTCCGTCACACAGAGTCAGATGGATATGATCTAGGGGTCTAGATTGGGGTTTTGGCACATTCTAGAGGTGATGGTGATGTCCATTTTTTAAAATTATGCTCTGAATTATAGTAGGTGCAACATCAGCAAGTTTATGCTGTGTTTTTGGCATCCCTCTCACACCCGACTCGGATACATGTGATCCAGGAGTCTACCCCGAGGTTTTGGCATGTTCCAAATGCGTTGGTTATATCAAAATTTTAAAATTCTACGTGTTGAATTTTTTGCAGTAGCCTGTCAAACAATCTCAACATATCAAGGTTTTGCAGTTTGATTCCCACAGTGTAAAGAGTGACGCAGTTTGCATCTTTGGCTATGTATGGCACATTGTGGTTCTATTTGAGAGAGAATTCACCTTGTTTTTTTGTATGCAAGTGATACTTTGGGATGTGACTTCAGATCGTTACACATCTGGATGCGGTTTCATGCGCATTGTTTGACTGTGTGGGGCATTTCAAAGAGCTTTTTTAGCACGGTTTTGTGCAGTTTCATGCTATGTATGCATTATGCTGCAAATACAGTTTGAGCTAGCCATAGCTCGCAGGTAGAAGGTTTACAGGTTTGCAGTGTTTTTGAACAGGTACACGTCCATAGAGCTACTGGGTCAAGAGTGAGCCAGTTTGCTAAGCTTTTGGCATTGCATGTAGGCCATTTGTGGATTTTGCTCTACTGCGACAGTGTCAATTCTCGTGCGTATTTGGTGAGATTTTTTTGAGTTTTTGATCAGTTTCCAGGGGAAACTCGATCGTATTTTTCTCAAGATTTCTTGCCGTGGTTTATGCGCATTCACAGTTTGCTCTCTGATGGTTTAATGGTCAATTTGACTCCCACTTTGGCAGTTATTTATAGTTTTTTGGCTTGTGGTTTGCATTGAGTTTTGACTCATTTTGCAAAGGAAATTCTGTTTGTTTTTCCCTGTCTTCTTGCCATAAAAGTTTGCAGCATTATGCCATCTTGTACAGTGGTCAATATATTCCCACTTTGACAGTGATCAAGTGTTTACTCTCACTTTTGACAAGTTTTGTCAATTTGGACACGGTTTGGTGTTCTTATATCCACTCTTGCAGAAGTGAGGAGAGGCTATTGCAGAGGCTAGTGAGCTTGAACATTTGCTCACCTTCTTTGCTTGAGATAGTGGTTTGCTCTCGAGTGGGAGAGTCTTGTGATCTCGAGCATTGTTTGCCATAGCTTTGGCATGGATATGGAGACACTTCAGGTTAGAGGTGGTTCTCGCTCACAATCGCGACAAACATGTTGGCATTGCGGTCACGATGGGCATATTAGGTGTCGTTGCTTTAGGCGTGTGAGGCAGCAAAAGAGGCAGATGCATGGTGCTACTATGAGGACAGATGCTACAAAGTATGCATGTGACGGGCATGTCACTTTTCAGTATAGCTTTCCTTTAGACTACTTTGTGTCTTGGGATAGCACATTGTCTACGCGTTTTCGACTAGACGAGCATGCAATTTTTCATGTGACACCACCTCGTGATTTGTTTTTCTCTTTCTCTAGTGGGAGACTTGGTTGTGTTCAGTTTGTTGATGGTTCAGCATATGACATAGAGGGTACTAGAGATGTATGCATATCTTTACCTAGTGGTGCATTGCTTACGCTACGAGATGTATGTTATGTACCAGGACTCAACCAGAGGATCATTTCAGTGCGTCAGTTGTATAGTAGTGGACATTGTGTATTGCTAAGAGAGCAATCATTTTAGATGCATAGGAGATCACTCGTAAGAGTTAGAGGTGCTAGGAGTGGTCTGGTATACCCTTTGCATATTTCTGAGACACGAGGAGGTGTAGTCTCTGTGTATTTGCATCCATGTTTGGAGGGTGAGATGAGGTGTGTTTCATTGGTGGATGTGCTGCATGGAGAGCAGGTTGTGTATTTTTCTTGTGGTGACGTTCACGCAAACAGTGGTGTCTCTTGGGATGCACAACTTAGTCAGACATCAATTGAGGTGACATCAGTTGAGCCAGAGACCGATGCATTGTTCTATGATGTGTTTGATACGTTTGAGGGTGATAGTGTCCTTCAGACAGCTGTGTGTGATTGCAGTGGTGCTGATTTTTTGGTTTTGCAGTCATTCTCAACAGATAAGCCTTTGCCGGACGATACTAACATGGTGATGCATAGTTAGGTGGTTCCTGATGAGGATGCATATGGCACTGAGGCTGCTGACAGGGATAGGCTGGCACACATAGTACATGTTTCGTCGGCTTTCAAGTCTCTCATGTGTCTAACCTTTTGGTCTCGAGATCCTAATCTTGCTTATGCGGTTGGTGCATTTGCAGTGGGATTTGTCAATCGTACGATGATTGACATGGAATTGTGCATTGTGGAGCCATGCAGGTCGTCACTCGATACCTGCATTAGGAGTATCATTGTAGCTCTAGCCCTAGTGATATGCATGCTACATCTACACTAGAGTGAGCCAGTGGGCATAGGTTGAGAGCCGTCTTCTCTCACCTCTTGTATATACTAGTTGTAAGCTAGTCTTCTTGCCACTTATCGGCACACAACCGTTCGTGGGAGAATGTTAGGTAAAGGCGGTGTGCCTGTTAGGAAATAAGCCGTAGCTAAATAGATAATTGAGTAGATTACTTAATGGAGAGAGACAGATTTACATACACGAGATTATAGAGTAGAGAGAGAGAGAGAGAGAGAGAGAGAGAGTACACACGATATACGTGGTTCACCCAATGTAGGCTACGTCCACGGGCAAGCAGCCATTCAATGGCTTTAGTACTTCAAAACAAGAAGTAGTTTACAAAGAGATTATACCCTTTTGGAGCTCCCACCTTGCTTCACTCTCACCTCCTCACACTCACCTTGTTGCATCAACTTCACACTATAAAATGTGTGTAGAAATGACCTCCTTTTATAGGCCAAAAGGGCTGCCCTCTCTCATGAGAGGTAGCCATGTGTAGCCGCCCTTGTGTAGATAAGTCCAAATCGGACCCTCCAATTCGCCCATGTGTGGCCGCCCTTGAGAAGACAAGTCCACCTTTGAATTCGGCCACCGTCCACTGGCCATTGACTTCCAACCACCGGCCATTGACTACCGGCCAACCGACGGTTGTTTTCCGACCACTTTTTGGCCGCCGTCCGGCCATAATATTTCGGCGAAAAGGAATATTCCATCGAGAAAACAAAAGTCTTGGGGGCTTCCACCCCCGAGGCCCCTAAAGTTGCCCCTGATTTTTGGCCGTGAAAATTTTGGTTTCCGACGAGTGATTTTCCTTCACACACGATGGCTTCTCCTCATAAAGGGGGCCTTACAAATGTGCGTTTTTACCACATGTGCGCTCCTTGCCGCACTGTCGAAGCAAGGGACTTACCGATACACCGTGTGCGAGCCACAAATGACTCCAAGCATACAACAAGACTAATCTAGCAAGCTCAAGAGAGCAAAGGGTGTGTCACTCACCGCTCTACGCTTGCCTTCGTGGTGGATTCCTCGTCGCGATGAAGAAGAAGCTGCAGTCGTGCCGCGCTCAACCGCTTCGCCGCCGTCGTGCCTTCATAATGCTGGATCGCACACACAGTCTCCCTCTGTCTCTCTCTCTCTCTCACATACACACACACACACACACACAAGGAGGTGAAGAAGAAGAAGATGGAGATGGAGATGGAGCAAGAGCACTCTTCTATTGCACAAATGAGAGAATGAGTGAATTTTAGGTTTAGTTGGCTTTTATATGAGCTCACCCCATTCACACTTGGGCACCCATGCTTAGCCAACTAATCCCTTGAATGTCCCAGTTAGAGTGCGCCTCTCATCGGCGATCACTCTTACCCTTTTCCTATTGGTCCGACAAGCTCGGTACCTGACTCTACCAAATACATAATACACGTCCGTCGTAGGTGATGGGGTGTCCGTGAGCCGTGAGGGTTAACATGCCCCCCTTCCTGATGTAGATTCCGTCCTCGGAAGCTATTGAGTTGAAGCTCGTTCGTCGAGGTGGAAGAGCATTTGAGATGAATGTCCTTAGCCTTCTTCAGTCACTGCAAAATCAAACAACATTGGCACAGTAATTGCATTCTCATAAGTGAGTAAAAAGCATATGCAGTTTTAGGTAGACAAATTGATTGGTAAAAGAATTTCAAACAATTTGTCAGCAATGAACATTAAATTGCAATGTAATCAAATGCATAAACACATGTAAAGGTAAAAAATTAAACAAGTCTAAGGTCGCTAATTTGACGATCGAAAGGCACTAGAGATCAAAGATTAATACCATGGGTAAGCTTCTTAATTTTCTGTGGTTAATTAAGTTGTTTAATCGCGAGAGCCAAGTATTCATGTTCGAGGGCTGACTAGAGGCTATATCTAGAAGACCTTGTAGTTAAGCTACCATAAAAGGAATTTCTCATGAAATCATCGCCTGACTGATTACTTTTTCTTTGACCCCCCAAAGTCTTTTCACAGTGATTCAATTTTGATGTGTGTGCTTATTTTGTATGCCTTGGGTTTTTTGCTTTTCAAGTAAAAGCGCCCATACTGGGAACCTCTAGGGCTTTAGTACCATAGGCAATACATGTGAGTGAAGTACCAAATCAAGCTGAGATTTCTCTTCCAGCTTAAGATTTTACAGTGTGGCACTTTGATTTTTTGTTTGTTCATTTTCAGCATTTTAATTTTGTAACTTTGGGGGGTCATATAACACTGATACACCTCCCCAGGCTCATCACACTAGTAAACTCCCTTTATAATACTTAAGCTAAAGGTCAATAGAGTCAAGCCCACTAGAAATCCCTAGTACATTTCACACAATGCTGCCTAAATCGGATTAAGAACCTAAGTAACCATTAATTATTAGGAAGGCATTCCCCATGGTATTAAGAGAAGATTTCTAACACCTAACTTGGTCAAACTAGTTTGTCGGACTGCTTGATTTTTAAACCTAGACAAGTGATTATGACAAAAAATTACATTGAATTAAATGTTTGATACTAAGCAAATGCGGTGAATATTAGGCTACCAATCACAATTAAAGCTGACAATCATAGATGCAAAAAAGATAAGGGGCAATGCTAATGGACAAGAAACACCTGTTTGTGTCGATGGTCGCGCTTGATTTGAAGAGTGAGTCGAGATAAAGATTCCATGAAGGTCCAAATCCTACCAATAGCAACACGCTCATGTACACACTAGGAAACAAAAGTAATATCTCCAGGAGGCACATTAGTGGAAAAGGGAACCAACACTTATTGAACACAACAAAAAACATAAGGAACCCTAACCTAATTATTTGCACTCCCCCTAGAGAGTCAAGGGAATAGGATATTGTAGAGGTTGGGGGGAAACCCTAAGGCTAAACCCCTATCGTCGTCGTCGAGATAAACAAAGTCATCATCCATGAGACCATATGTGCCATCTGTGTAGTCGTGTAAATTTTCTTCTTCATCATAGGTACCCATGTTTACTAAGAAGGTCACTAGACGCCTATAGTCATCTTGGTCAAAAGGGTAGGCTTGTGCAATGGGAGAAACGCTCTCTACTAAGTATGGATCAGACGTGGTCAAGAGACGTATCAGCCATTCTAACTCCTCAAAATTCCTCTCACATGCTAGCGTACCTATCAAATCCCATTCACATGCAAGCACTGGAAAGACCATGTGAAATATTTGTGAAAAGTAACGAGGGTACCTCTCACCCAAGGCAGGAGTGGATGACTCTAGTGTTAAGTATGGAGCCTGATTTACCCATGTAATTTTCTGTGGTAAAAGCGCACATTTGTAAGGCCCCCATTATGAGGAGAAGCCATCGTGCGTGAAGGAAAATCACTCACCGGAAACCAAAATTTTCAGGGACAAGAATCAGGGGCAACTTTAAAGGCCTCGGGGGGGGAGGCCCCAGAGACTTTTTTTTCGCCGGAATATTCTTTTTCGCCGGAATATTATGGCCGGACGGCAGCCGGAAAGTGGTCGGAAAACAACCGGTCGGTTGGCCGGTGGCCGGTAGTCAATGGCCGATGGCCGGTGGTCGGAAGTCAATGGCCGGTGGCCGAATTCAAAAGTGGACTTGTCTTCTCAAGGACGGCCACACATGGGCGGATTGGAGGGTCCGATTTGGACTTATTCGCACAAGGGCGGTACACATGGCTGTCTCTCATAAGAGAGGGCAGCCCTTTTGGCCTATAAAAGGAGGCCATTTCTACACACATTTTATAGTGTGAAGTTGATGCAACAAGGTGAGTGTGAAGTGGTGAGAGTGAAGCAAGGCGGGAGCTCCATTAAGGGTATAATCCCTTTGTAAACTACTTCTTGTTTTGAAGTACTAAAGCCATTGAGTGGCTGCTTTCCCGTGGACGTAGCCCACATTGGGTGAACCACGTATATCGTGTGTACTCTCTCTCTCTCTGTCTCTCTCTCTCTCTCTCTCTCTCTCTCTCTCTCTCTCTCTCTCTCTCTCTCTCTCTCTACTCTATAATCTCGTGTATGTAAATCTGTCTCTCTCCATTAAGTAATCTACTCAATTATCTATTTAGCTACGTCTTATTTCCTAACATCTAGCGTACTAGCCATATCTGTACACGCAAATAGATGATGGTTAGAGTGCAAATATTACAAGGGTCGTGTTCTTGTGCATAATTTGTTTTTATGATTTGTGTTATGGCTCTTGCTCTTTTACTTTTTTATCTTGTTTTTGTGAGTATAAGGCTTTATATATACATTCCCTAAGATCGGAGATTAAGAGGTCGGGGAGAAAGGTTGAGAGGGAAGCAAGTGAATGATGGATGTCCACAAACACTCCCCCCTTCCTTGGGTAGATCATACCGTTTGAAATGATGTCGCCACCCTTTGAAACCAATTGTTCCAGTTGGTAATAGGTGAGGATTTTTGCCAATAGTTTTCTATTACCCTAGGTGCCTCGTCAAGTTGCAAGGGTGGTAAGGTACTCTCCCAGGATCGAACTTGAAGTGGTTCATCAAGTGATTCTTGAACACTGGGAGGTGTGGATTCTTTTGTAGCTTCATGGAGGTCCACTACTATAGATGGAGGCTTTGTAGAAGCTTTTACCTCTATGGATGTATTACATGAGGAGCTAGAAGCTTCATGGAACTCCCCCCTTCCTGAGCTAGGTGGAATAAATTGGTTTTGCCTTGGAGCCCAAACTAGCTCTGGACTAGGTGTGTAGCATTCTGTGATCTTTCCCTTCCCACGGTCTGCCATTGGCTTTAGCGTTACACTGTTTGACTCATATGGGTTTGTTGTCGATAGGGAAGGACACATATTGTTAAGGAAGAGGTGGTGAGAAAGGTAGTTGAAGAAGTGCCACAGATCAGCAATGCACATGTGTTGTTCTTTGATGGTTCATACAGAAAGAGCCATGATGCAGCTTCAGGGGGTATAGCACTTTATGATCCAGAGGGGAAGCTAGTATGCAAGGGAGGGTTCAAATTGGATGCTCATAGTAACAATGAGGCTGAATATGCTACTCTGGAAGCCGGATTACACATTTGTTTGAAGCATGGGGTTCGAAGGTTGAGCATAAAATGTGATGCCTTGTTAGTGGTGAAGCAAGTGCTGGGTGTGTGGAAGAGCAAGAACACCTCATTGAAGGAAATGTGCTTCAGAATTAAAGGCCTGTTAAAAAAGTTCGAAGCATGGATCATCAGACACATTGAACGTGCTCTAAATGGAGAGGCACATGAAGCAGCTCAATGCATGATTGGGGAGCTATTTGTGTTGAGGACCACTTTACCTCTTTATCATGGCCGGGAAAGTTTGGATCAAGAAGAGGAGTTTTTGCTAACAGGAATCATTCCAAAGAAGATTCAGAAGTCTAAGAAGTATGGCTTTGTGCGTAGAGCATACAGGTACAAATTGATTGGTGATGTCTTATACATGAAAGGGGCTGATCTCGTGTTGAGACGCGTACCTTGGCGGGAGGAGCTTTACAGAGTGTTGGAAGAGAATCATGAAGGCGCATGTGGTGGCCATTTTGCTCTAAAGATCACCTTGCATAAGATTTTGCAAGAGGGGTATGTATGGCCTAGTTTGCACAAGGATGTTCACCATTGGTGTAGGTCTTGCAATAGGTGTCAAGCATTTGGGAAGAGAGTGTTGAAGCCAGAGGTACGAAAAACCATTATGGCGTTTGATGTGTTTGAAAAGTGGGGGATTGATGCAATAGGCCCGTTACCTATCACAAGCAGGGGCAAAAGCTATATTTTGACGGCAGTGGACTATCTTTCTAGATGGGCAGAGGCTATAGCAGTAAAACAGATCACTGCAAAGGATGTGGCAAAATTTGTGTATGATGAAATATGTTGCAAGTTTGGGGTGCCACTGGAGCTACTTTCAGATAAGGAGCCTGGCTTTAGAGCTAAACTGCTAGATTTTTTATGTGCAAAGATGAAGATTAGGCACCAGCATACCACTCCTTATTACCCACAGTGTAATGGCTTAAATGAAAGATTCAATGGTGAGTTGGTACAGATTCTTTCGAAAGTGACAGAGCACCAAGGAAAGAATTGGGATTTGGAATTGCCTAGTGCATTATGGGCTTACCGTACTTCGGTGAAGACAGGTACAGGGTTTACTCCATTTCATTTGGTGTATGGAAAAGAAGCACTATTGCATGTGGAAGTAGAGTTGCCTGCGGTCAAGATGTTAGAGAAGTTGCTTGGGCCGCCTAGTGATGCATTCGAAGAGAGGCTCTTACAGCTACAAGAGGTTCAGCTGGATAGGATGAGTGCATTGGAACATTATGGGAAGATGCAAGATAGGGCTTTAGCAAAGATAAATGAAAAGGTCAAAAGTAAGGGTATCAAGAAGCATGACTTGGTTTTGCGCTACAATAGTAAGCTGTACAACACCTTCCAAAAGAAGTTTCAAATTAAGTGGGAAGGCCCTTTCAAGGTAGTGGAGTGTTTTCCAAATGGCACATATCAGCTGGCTAACCTGGATGGTGTTCTACATAAGTCAAGGGTAAATGGATTGTGTCTTAAATTGTATCATGCTAGATTGATGATGGTGGAGCAAGATGAACTGTCTGTGGAGCAAGCAATGTTGGTGAAGGATGAGGAGACCTGTGATGCGGCGAGTCTCATATCGCTCTTTGCTGCTGATGATCATGAATGATCTAGCAGGTTAGGGGATGGGCAAATTATGTCAGGAGTTTTTTGGAGCAAGGGATTGCGCATATGTACATATACATGCATGGTGCATCAAATAAAGAATTGCCCATTTTTCAGAGCCAGGTGGTTACGTGGGGCCCACATGTGTACAGGTAGGACAGGGTGTACATAGTGCATCGATTTTCACTATTACCAGTACCACTGTGTTTTTTCTACAATAAGGAGGAGTTGGTAGCGTGTAAAACTTCTTGAGGAAGCTATCCGCAGGCCGATGACATGAGGTAAGCAGGTGCGTCAGATGGCATCGAGTGGTGTCAGGAGGCCGAACGGGGTCAATATTTGCACGTGGATGAATACGGACACAAAGTGGTGTTTTCTTGTGAGAGTTATGCAGAAAGGTCATCATTAGGACCAATTTTTGGGGCCACTTCACGTGGTTGCGAGACGCATTATTGAAAAGAAATGAGTGCCAGGTGTGCGGATGATGCAAAAAAGGTGACAACTATGCACTGCGAGGTCAGTTTTTGGCCTGTTCGGGGTCCGTTTGAGGTCATCTAAAAGGCCAAGGGTGCCCAACTAATAAATCTAAGTGTGGGAACTGAGAAAACTGAGAGAAGACCAGAAAAAACATGGAGAAGAGATGAGGAACAGTCGCAGGTGTGTTTTTGGGGTTTTTGGAGCCTGTTTTGGCCGTAAACTGCTCATCCGAGGTCGGATTTGAGCACTTTGACATTGTAGACTGGGGTTTTGGGCCGTTCCGAACGCGATGGAGCTGTCCATTTTTCCAAATTCCTCACTCTTTTCTTGCTGTTTTTGTGTGTAAGTTTCTCCTATGAGCGAAGTTTCTACTCTAGTTTGTGATTGTATCTGGCTTATTTTACCTATATTGTGTGAGCTATTTGCCCCATTGGTGTTGGCCCAAGCTCAATTGTATCTAAACATCAGAAATTCTCCTCTTTTGAGCTGAGTTTTTTGGGTGTGTGTGTGTGTCTGTGTGTCTGTGTGGAGTGGGCAAGTGGATAGTCTCTCTCCTCTCACTCCAGAGGTGTGTTCCCTGTCTCGGCCAGGTGTGTTGTCTAAGCCGAGTGGTGCCCCATAGTGTGTGTGTGTGTGTGTGTGTATCTTCCCAAGAGTGTGTGTCGGGTCGTTATAGAGGCGCTGTGTGTGTTTTCATCCCGCTCACAACGTGTAACAATACTGTAATGGAGCTGAGTGAATTGTTGTGTCTGATAGATTATCAATGATGAATTTATTTCCTAGAGGATGCGTTCGACCACTTAAAAGATCAACTCGAATGACAGAGTCTTGGAACTATAAGTAGACGTGGTTTTTGGACCAGTCATGCACCATTTTTGCTTCCCTCATGAATGGACGCCCTAAGATCATCTCAAATGACATAGGATGCTTGGAAAAATCCATAACAATGAAAGTCTGCCTTACCTTGTGTCCCAAGACCTTGATCCTGAGATCCTTAAGCATTCCAATAGGCGTAACAATAGATCCATTAGCCATTTTTACCACTACGCTTGTGGCTTCAAGGTGAGGTCGCCCCATAGACTCCCAACAACTCTTTGTCACCATGCTGACTCCGGCACCACCGTCAAGGACCCCCTTTATAGTTAATCCTTTAGTAGTGATTGGTAGAGTAGCATTAGATTCATCACCTTTAAAGTATTGCCCCAACTTGTTAACGGGTACTTTAATTACAGATTCATGTCCCGCTAGGTCAGATGGTGGTGCTAAATGTTCCTCATCATTCATTACCGAGTCAGGTTTGTTCATATGTGCAAACTGTGGTAATCCGGCCTGTAATTCTCCATTGAGGAAGGCTCGAAGAGCTGAGACTAGCTCGAGTTCTTTATATAGTTTGGACATGATGGTGGTTCTAACTTCTGAAGACATGAAATCCATCAATTTGGCAACATTTAATGGCATCTTGTGGGACGTAGGACCCTGACAAGAGAATGGTGAAGATGGAATCTCCACTTCCTCAAGGGGGTCGGGCATTCCTTCACCAAACATTCTCTCTAGTAGGAAAGGTGTGTGTCCACTTTCAGATGTCCTACCCTCACTCTCTTCGCGAATGATACTGGGTATAGCTAACGGCCTGTAGTTCTTGTGAGGTTGAACTTGTGTGGGAAACACTGTGTCCGACATCTGGATTTTTTTGTGTTCAGGTTCTAATGTTCGTTGATTTTCTTCCACCAAACCCCTCAGTTGTTGGACTCGTTCAATTTCCACTGTTGGGTTTGGATAGGTTCCAATCTTTCTCTTGCAATCCTCATTTTTCGTCTCTCGTGGCTTATCTTGGGGGTTCGCAACTGGGTGGTTTAACTTTGAATACTCTTTTGGTGTTCGTCGTAATTCCCTCTCGTGATCCTCCTCACTGGCTTTTTCCTTTGTAGTAATAGTTTTGGTCTCCGTGGTCTCTATCGAATCTGAGTCCTCCTCAGGGTCATTCATATACACGGGATCCTCTTCTGTCCCTATGTTAGTCTTTGAACTAGGTTTTGAGCTAGAAGCATTAAGGGATTTCTTTCTTCGTGTTTTCTTCTTTCTCGCTCGGCCAATGGATGCAGCATCTCTCTCTTCGAGGATGTAATTTTGCTTTTGGAGCATCGACCGTGTAAGTGCATTCACTGGTGCTATGTTTATAGTTGGTGGTGCCCTATCAACAATCTCTATTAAGTTCAATGGTGTGATTTTCGGTGCCTTTGGATTGTTAGGACACTGTGCGATCAAATGATCTATGCCACAACGATTACAAATGAGTATTGGCATTGTCAATGCACTCCCTTGACTTGTTTGCATTAGTGCGGCATTCTTTTGCATTCTAATGGGGCACTCAGCTACTCGATGTGGTCCACCACATTCGTAGCGCTGAAGAGGTGGTCTCCTGGTAAAACTATTAATGTTTTGGCCTCTTGCTGCTAGCGCAGTAGCTTGATATACCGGTTTGATTTGTCCCCAATGGTCTTCCATATAGTACATGGGACACTCCTCAAGCATGTCGACTCCATAGGTGATACTAGAGTCTATGTCCTCTTCGCAATTTACATAAGTATTAGATGACTCGCAACCTATGTGGTTCATAGGTGTAACTCTTGGATGAGGGGGTTGCGGTCCTAGCACTAGAGGTGGAAACCATGTGGTTTGGACCACATTTTGGGTTCTAGGGACCATGTGCTGTAATGGAAACTGTTGCTCCATGGGTGGGGTAGGCATCAATGCAGGAACTCGAGGTGAGTCTGCCCAAGCTATAGGCAGTCTATTTTCCATGATGCGTTTAAGCATTAGGCAATCCTTCGCTTGATGGCCATACCTACCACACGCGTTACAAGTCCTGTTAAACTTTACTCTGAAAGTAGGGCATTCACTCGTAGTATGTGGGCCCAAGCAAATTGAGCACCATTGTTGCTCCCTTCTTGGATACATATGAGTGTTTTGTGGAGCACGATTACCCCTAAGGCTTTCTTGGATGGCCTTTGTGAGATCTGCCAAAGTCATCTCAGATATCGGTTGCTCTTTCACGATTGGCTTTATCTTCATTGGCTCATGCCCTGATTCTTGCGAGCTATTAGACTTCGGCTCGGCAGACACTCTTTCTCCTGCAATCATTAAATTATCCTTCAATTGGATTGCATTCATGGTGACTGCTTCCCAAGTAGTGATACCTCTAATGACTAGGCCATTATAGATACTTTCATGTCGTAGTCCCCTAATGAATCTATCGAGAAATTGGTTGTTGTTGAATCGCTCGTTTGGATTGCATCGAGAATTCAAATTCTTTAGGCGACTAATGAAGTCTCTCACGGATTCACCTTCTTCTCGTTGGGCTTTCTGGAGTTGAGAGGCTACACCCCAAAGTACTCCCTCTCGTATGTATTCTTGTAAGAACAGTCTCCTAAGAGTCGAGTAGATCGTTTTCTCTTCTACTCTTAAGGTTCTATACCAATCTCCAGCCTTTCCGCTTAGGGTCAAACTCAAAGCCTTACACTTATGTAGCTCATTGTGCTCTTCCAAGGAATCGCACACATGTTCAAAGACTTCCATATGCTTTCTAGAATCTCCGTCTCCACTGAATTTCTGTGTGAGCTTAGCTACTTGAACTGCCTTGCTCCTAGGCTCTCTATCAGGTGCACTATGCATGTTTTCCCCAATAGAGCAACCGATAGTTTGAGAAAATGCTGCCATATCTCCTATTTGAGTAGGTATAATGGGTGTATGTGCTCCTGGAACCACATGTGACATGGGAGTTGGCCTTGGCCTTGGCATACGCGCGGCTCTTGGGTCCCATATTTTGTATGGTGGTGTTCCAGACGATGGTCCAAAGTTTACAGGCGTGGCCCTAGGCATAGGGGGTGCCTGATATGGCATGTTATTATTAAATGGCATGGCTCCACTTGTATAAGAGCTTGGATAATTCCATTGTGGATTGTAAGCTCTTGGAATAATCGGAGGTGTAGGAGCTACATGAGGCTGAGGTACGACAAGTGCACATGATTGATACATACATGTAGGTATAGTTGGGGGCACTGTGCTACTAGGCATCGGTGTAGTATTAACAAATGAACTCCATGGTGTACTTCTTGTCATGCTCACCATTGGGATATGCATGGTAGCCGTAGTGTCATTAAGAGAAAGATGAGCTAGATCTGGGAAGGTAAAGCTGCCACTTATGGGCTCAAATTGTACTGAGGCTCCTGGCGAAACAACATATGGAGGATCAATGGGGCTCACTGAGGGAGTCTCCATTTGTGACAGGGTTGGTTGGTTGGCCTTTCCCGTATCCAAGAATCTCATTAGGCCTGTTGAAGGCATGTTGATCCCTGTGTTATGTCTTTCTAACTTGACAATCCTATGGAGGACATCACAGACTTTCTGTTGTTGCTCATCTATGCTAGTAGCACCCCATGTGGATTGTAGAACATCTAACCAACCCACATGATAGGTGTGTCCTGTGTACCGATCAGTTAAAGCTTCTGCTTGTAGGTCATACTCCCAATTTTCGTTTAGGAATATCCCATCTAGGCCTGGCATGCTGGAGGTTTCCCTTGAAGTGGAAGCATTATTGCTCCCCATAGCTTGCCCCTCCGTGACTGCTACCTTGGGAGCACTCGGTTGCTCGGCTGGCATGATTGTTGTCATAGGAGCCTTTGCTTTCAGGGCTTGACTTTGTTCTAGCCTTCATAGGTTCTCAATTTCCCTCTCCCTTGTTGCTTGCATATAGCGTTCGATCTCTTGTACTTCGGCAAGACTCCTACCATCGGGTAGTAAAACCTCAGAGGGAGATAGTCCTAAAGGATCAGGAGGTGCAGTGGATGGAACATTCACATGCACACTCTCAAGAAGCATAGGGTCCATTTTAGGCATGAATGACGAATTTACTTCCCCACTCCCTTCATTTATTTCATTAACCGCATGTTCGGAGCGAGTAGCTCTACTAAGGGTCTCTTTTAAGCGGCTAAACACGCTGGACCTAGACCGTGGGCCCATGGCATGCATGTCTTGACTTGAACTATCAGGGTTTCGTGTAGGATACCCCTCCATGACTTCGTAGTCAGAGGAAGAATCACTAGACGCGATATGAGGATCTTGGGTCGCGCTACCTTGAGTCCCTTCCGAAGGTCCAGAACCTAGGGTGGAGGAATAATGGGTGCCCACGTAAATGGAGGCACTACCAATATTCTCGTGCTCTAACACTCGTCCAGAGCGTAGATTCATATGACTTGGATCCCCTAGAAGTGTCAGTGAGGGCCCGTGAAGGCTGCTCACCTAGTAATTTTGGGTGTTTTGCAACCCAAGTCTTTTCTTATTTATTTATTTTTTGAATTTTTGGTCCTTTTTTTCTGACCCAGCTATAGAATAGGACGTATGATAGCTCAAAATGAGCGTCTCGATCAGAGGGACATGCCGTGATTTACAGCCCTCCGTTTGGTCACTTTATGCCCTCGGAATCCCTAAAACCGTCAATTTCTAGTAGGGAACTAGGCCCAAATTAGAAAGTCTAAGGGTGCAAGTGGGAAGAGAAGGGAGGAGAGTGGAGGACTTGCCCCACATGCTCTCATTCCCTCTTGAGGGGGTAGGGTATATATATAAGAGTGAGTCTAGTATATATCATAGGACTGAGGCTTGGGCTTGGGCTTGGGCTTGGGAAAACGATCCCGATCCCGATCAAAATTTTAGTGTAGTCCCCCCAGTCACTCACGCTTAAATATTTTCGGTTTTTTTAATTTTATTTTCTATTTTTTAAATAATTATTTTTTTATTTTTTATTTTTTATTTTTTTTGCCGATGACCGCGCGCGGTTTAGGTGACCCTTTCTTGGCCACACACACTGTCACCTACCTAATCTCCTAGTCAACAGCTCACTACCTTATCTACTTACTAACAGTGCTGCTAACCACTGACTAATCTGTTAACTGCTTACTGACAGTGAGCTAACTGTCCACCTACTTCCTCTCTCACTACCTTACTGTGCAAAGACTGTGTGCAGCCAAACCTTGACAGAAAACTGTGTACAGACTATGTGCAAACAGAAATTGCTAATTGCCTTCCTACTTATTCATTCACTGCAAACAAGCTAACGACTACTAATTGTGCAAAGACTGTGTGCAAACAGAAAACACAACATTATGCAGAAATCACAGAACTTGCAGACAACACAGAAATTAACAACTTACAGAAAAAAAACTCATTCCTCTTCCTCTTCCTCTTCTTTCCTACTACAAACAACTCATAGGAGAAGCACAAAGTGCCTCTTGGGCTTAGTGCAGGGCGATTCCCCAGCAGCGGCGCCAAAAATGTGCGCTCCTTGCCGCACTGTCGAAGTAAGGGACTTACCGATACACCGTGTGCGAACCACAAATGGCTCCAAGCACACAACAAGACTAATCTAGCAAGCTCAAGAGAGCAAAGGGTGTGTCACTCACCGCTCTACGCTCGCCTTCGTGGTGGATTCTTCGCCGCGATGAAGAAGAAGCTGCAGTTGTGCCGCGCTCAACCGCTTCGCCGCTGTCGTGCCTTCGTAATGCTCGATCGCACACACACTCTCCCTCTCTCTCTCTCTCTCTCTCTCTCTCTCTCACACACACACACACACACACACACACACACACAAGGAGGTGAAGAAGAAGAAGATGGAGATGGAGATGGAGCAAGAGCACTCTTCTATTGCACAAATGAGAGAATGAGTGAATTTTAGGTTTAGTTGGCTTTTATATGAGCTCACCCCATTCACACTTGGGCGCCCATGCTTAGCCAACTAATCCCTTGAATGTCCAGTTAGAGTGCGCCTCTCATTGGCAATCACTCTTACCCTTTTCCTATTGGTCCGACAAGCCCTGTACCTGACTCTACCAAATACATAATACACGTCCGTCGTAGGTGATGGGGTGTCCGTGAGCCGTGAGGGTTAACACCACATAAAATTACAAGGGGTAAATCAGGCTCCATACTTAACAATCTCCCACTTGGAGATTGATCTCCAAACCAAACCTGTGACTGCTTTCCTTCCTGGCTTCTTATCCTTGAATGCCGATTGAAGATGAGCAAAAGCTCAACTTCTCCTTGTTGACCACCTTTGTAAACATGTCTGCAGGATTTTCACTTGTATGCACCTTTCCTAGCTTTAGCTATCCCTCTTCCAAAAGAGTGCGTATTAAGTGATATCTCACCTCAATGTGCTTTGTCCTTGAATGAAAGGCTGAGTTCTTCGCAAGATGGATAGCGCTTTGGCTATCACTGTACAAGACACAATTGTTTTGTTTGAATCCGAGCTCTTCTAAGAATTTGTGAAGCCACAGAATTTCTTTGCTTGCCTCCATCATTGCTACATACTCTGCTTCCGTGGTAGAAAGTGAGACCACTTTCTGCAGCTTTGAAGCCCAACTTACTGTTGTGCCTCCAACCGTGAAGACATAGCCAGTAGTGCTCCTTCGAGTATATTTGTCACCTGCCATATCTGCATTAGCATACCCTTCTAGAAAAATATCAGTTCCTTCAAAATACAAAGCATTTGTTGTTGTCCCTTTTAGATACCTAAGTATCCACTTCACAGCTTGCCAATGCTCTTTACCTGGGTTGTCCATGAACCTACTCACAACTCCCACTGCATGTGCAATGTCTAGCCTTGTCCAGACCATAGCATACATTAGAGAACCTACCGCTGCAGCATATGGAACTTTAGACATATAGGCTATCTCCTCTTGTGTCTTTGGACACATATCCTTCGTTAGTTTAAAGTGACCAGCCAAAGGTGTAGAAACTGGTTTTGCATTTTGCATTGCAAACCTTTCTAGTACCTTCTTGATGTAATCTTCTTGAGATAGCTTTATTGTCTTCTTCACCCTGTCCCTTGATATTTTCATACCAAGTATCCTCTTTGCAGCACCTAAATATTTCATTGAAAAAGATTTAGACAGCTCCTCTTTTAGGTCTTTGATGTCCTGCATGTTAGCACTTGCAATCAACATGTCATCAACATACAACATTAGGATGATGAATTTCCCATCACCCAAATTCTTCGTGTAGACGCAGTGATCCGAGTTGCATCTTGTGAATCCATGATCCAACATCCATCGATCAAACTTCAAGTACCATTGTCTTGATGCTTGCTTTAAACCATACAAGCTCTTCTTTAATCTGCAAACCATTTTCTCCTTACCTTTTACTTCATACCCCTTTGGTTGAAACATGTAGATTTCCTCCTCTAAGTCACCGTGAGGGAATGCCGTATTTACATCCATTTGATCGAGATTTAGATCATGAGCAGCCACAAGGCTTAAGACAAGCCTAATTGAGTTCATTTTTACAACAGGAGAAAATATTTCATTGAAGTCAATACCTTTCTTTTGAGAAAACCCTTTTACCACAAGCCTAGACTTGTACCTTTTCTTTCCACCTTCTTCTTCCTTCATCTTGTACACCCATTTGTTTTGAACTGCCCGCTTACCTTTAGGCAACTCAACCAATTCCCATGTTTGGTTGCGATGTAGTGAGTCCATCTCCACTTGCATGCTCTTTGTCCATTCTTCTTTGGATTCATGTTGCATAGCTTCTTTGTATGATTCCGGCTCTCCAGAATCTGAGATCAAGAGATGGTTGAAGGAAGGAACAAACCTTTCTGGAGGTCTACTTGCTCTTGTAGATCTTCAGGGAATAGGTTGAGGCTCCTCATTTGGTTGACATTGTTGCACATTGTCACCGTTTGCAGTCCTTGAGTCTTCACCGTCCTCAAGCTCCATGTACTCATCACCTGTTTCTTTTGTTTGTTTTCTTTTCAAGTAATCTTTGTACATAATTTGTTCGCTAAAAATTATATCCCTACTCCTTAAGATTTTACCATCTTCAGGATTCCATAGGCAATACCCAAAGTCACCTTCTCCATAGCCAATGAAGAAACACTTTTTGGACTTTGCATCTAGCTTTGATCTTAGGCTTCTATCTATGTGCATGAAAGCCTCACATCCAAACACTTTGAGAAATGCATAATTCACCGGTTTACTTGTCCATGCCTCTTCTGGAACTCCCCCATCCAATGCCGTTGAGGGTGACCGACCTGTTCATCCTTTCCGAAATCCCATTTTGTTGAGGTATCCTTGGGGTTGTCCTTTGCCTCCGAATTCCATTGCTAGCACAAAAGCTTTCAAAAGCTTGGCTGCAATATTCGCCTCCATTGTCGGATCTGAGGCATCCGGATCTGAGGCATTTAACCTTGGTACTTGTTTCATTCTCCACAAAGGCTTTCCACCTTTGAAATATGGAAAATACATCGGACTTATTCTTCATGACATAAACCCATGTTTTTCTAGTCGCGTCATCTATGAATGTTACATAGTACAATGAGCCACAAAGTGATAGTGTACTTGCAGGACCCCAAACATCAGAATGAACCAACTCAAGTTTTTAATTTTTTCTTTCATTTCTTGATTTTTGAAAATTTATCCTCTTTTGTTTACCATAAACACAATCTTCACAGAACTCTAAGTCCACTTCTTTCAAACCTGGTAGAAGCTTCTTTGTTTGAAGGATTTGCATTTCTTTGGCACTCATATGCCCAAGTCGGTAGTGCCACACCGCACTGTCAACTTCTGTAGTTGCTGCACAAGCTGAAGGTTGCGTGCTAACAGTACACAAGTAAAGTGTACCAACTTTTTCTCCCTTGGCAACCACCAAAGATCCCTTTGAGATCTTCCACCGTTTGTTTCCGAATGCAATGTTGTGACCTTCATCGTCCAATTGTCCTGTAGAGATCAATTTTTTGCGAAGAGAAGGAACATGCCTAACATCTTTAAGCTTCCATTCATTTCCGTTAGTAGTTTGGACAGAAACTGTACCTTTGCCGACAATCTCACAAGTTTCATCATCTCCCAAGTATACATACCCAAAATTACCTTTGGTGTAGTATTGGAAATGTTGCTTGTGTGGTGTTGCATGGAATGAAGCCCCGGAATCTACTTATTGTCTTGAGACTCTGTCTCCTTCTTCTTCTTGGACCAGCAATCCTTCTTGACGTGGCCCTTCTTGCCACAGTTCCAACATTCAAGAACTGACTTTGTGTGTGACTTGCTTCGTCTTGAGCGATCACGACCCTTTTGGTTTTTGAACCTCTCCTTAGGCCTTCCTCTTGTTTCCACTGACAATGGAGCACTTGATGATTCTCCTGTGCTTCTCCTTCGTATTTCCTCACTTAGGAGAACACCCACAACATCATCAAACTTAAGAGTATTTGTGCCAAAAATAGAATTACTTACAGCCATCACAAGGCTGTCCTAACTATCCGGTAGAGATGATAGTATAAGGAGGGCTCGCACTTCATCATCGAAATTGATTTTCACCGATCGAAGTTGACTTATGTTTGTGTTAAAGTCATTTAGGTGTTCTGCAACTGAACCATTCTCTGCCATCTTTAGATTGAACAAGCGCTTCATAAGAAATACCTTATTGGATGCCGATGGTTTCTCGTAGAAGTCGTCAAGTGACTTCATCAAGTCCTCCGTGGTCTTCATCTTCGAAACATTGAAGGCCACCGTTGACGCTAAGCTTAACCGGATTGTTCCCAGTGCCTTTCGATCAAGGACAATCCATGCTTCATCTGCCATCGTTGCGGGCTTCTTTGCAAGACCGCCTAGTGACAGATAGAGGTCCTTCTGGTAGAGATAGTCTTCAATCTGCATCTTCCAATGTTGGTAGTTTTTGCCATTGAACTTCTCAATCTTGAGCTTCCCTTCCTCCGCCATAACTCCCACTCAATTCAAAGAATCCTTTCCTTGAGATAACTTAGCTACGAGCAAACCTTTCTCTGATACCAGTTGTTAGGAAATAAGACGTAGCTAAATAGATAATTGAGTAGATTACTTAATAGAGAGAGACAGATTTACATATACGAGATTATAGAGTAGAGAGAGAGAGAGAGAGAGAGAGAGAGTACACACGATATACGTGGTTCACCCAATGTGGGCTACGTCCACGGGAAAGCAACCACTCAATGGCTTTAGTACTTCAAAACAAGAAGTAGTTTACAAAGAGATTATACCCTTTTGGAGCTCCCACCTTGCTTCACTCTCACCTCCTCACACTCACCTTGTTGCATCAACTTCACACTATAAAATGTGTGTAGAAATGATCTCCTTTTTGAGGCCAAAAGGGCTGCCCTCTCTCATGAGAGGCAGCCATGTGTAGCCGCCCTTGTGTAGATAAGTCCAAATCGGACCCTCCAATTCGCCCATGTGTGGCCGCCCTTGAGAAGACAAGTCCGCTTTTGAATTCGGCCATCGACCATTGAATTCGGCCACCGTCCACTGGCCATTGACTTCCGACCACCGGCCACCGGCCATTGACTACCGGCCAACCGAAGGTTGTTTTCTAGCCACTTTCCGGCCGTCGTCAGGCCATCATATTCCGGCGAGGAAAAAAAGTCTCGGGGGCCAGTGATTTTTGGCCGTGAAAATTTTGGTTTCCGACGAGTGATTTTCCTTCACGCACGATGGCTTCTCCTCATAATGGGGGCCTTACAAAAGTGTGTTTTTTACCACATAAAATTACAAGGGGTAAATCAGGCTCCAAACTTAACAGTGCCTCACCGTGCTTTGCCCGTGTCCGTCAGTCAGTGTGTGACCGCCCACATTTATCTCCTTATTCTTTATACATACAAAGAATAAAGATCTCTCACTCACATTCTCACATTGTACTCATACAGTGAGATTTGGGAGCTCCAGCCCACATCATGTGTTCTCTCTCTCTCTTCCCTTCTCACTCTCCGCACACGCACCACATTCGCGCACTCATAGTCAGGAGAATTCATTTTATCAGCATGATCGGCTCAGGACATCATTTTAGCAACAATCGAGCCAGCCTCTATGATCACCCTCTACAAGAGGGTAGGTTTAGATAGGCGATGGTTTGTTACAAGAGTAAGCACAGAGAGAGAGCGTGCATGAGAGAGAGAAGCATCTATTGGCTAAATACAGAGCATGATATGCCATGATGCACTATAGACGAGTCATAAATCTATACACAAATTGAGAGTTTACTAAATGGCAAGGCATGCACCCTACAAGGGGAATGGTTCCACGTCATTGGTCAGTAGACCCCCTATAAGGCCTCAGCTCCACTAAGCAATAGCCTCGTGCTAAAAAACTATCCAGGGTGTGTTCCCAAGGGGAAATATATACTGTAGCAGTCAAGTCAAAAATCAACAACCCTAGAGGGTTTGATAGGTGGTGAAAACCACCCTCGTCTCTCTTTTCCACTAAGTAGAAAAATTATGTGTGTATAGCTGTTTTTACTTTAAATAATAAGACAAAAATGAATTTTATCATTCAAAAGACAGCTGGCTTCAGAGAAAGGGTAAAGATCAATGCAAAAACAACTCATTCTTAGAATTATCTTTGCACATGGTATATATGAATGAGGCCTCATTCCAGTATGCAATGATAGTAACCCATTAGAGAAGTACTTCCAAAGTGGTATGAACCAATGTAATCAAGGACATACAATTGCTTCAAGCTTTAAAAATCCAAGAAAGGATGGAGCCCTCACCTACATCCATTCAATCAAGACAACAAATATGTTAGACTTGAATGCGTTTTACAGGTATCAATGGACTATATCAGTTGTTATCCATGTCCATCTTACAACTTTTTATCTTTAAGCAAAAGTCCAAAGTGTAAATGTTCTTCATTTTTGTCCAACTTTCAATAGAACTTGTAAAGAAACCATAAGCCCAATAAATTATGTGTATAGCGCAATTTTTGTTATTAATAGTTTACTTTGATTATGTGTTTTTTTTATCCTAAGTTCACCTTTCTTTCTAAATAAGTGACCTAGTACCATTCAAAGTTTATTTCCCATTTTTACAAAGCTTTTTATAAAGCCACATACCTATCCTAAAACTAATCAGGTAAATGGTACATTTACCTTTAGAACCATTAGTCAAAATATAATATCTTTTAAACGCTTCTTTCAAAGCTTTTTAGTTGCTTGGTTTTAGGCAAAAAAACATTTATCAAAAAATGTTTTTCCAAAATTTGATCCGACTAGTGTAAGTAAACAATGCCTTAAGTCATGAGATCCACACTTTTTTCATGTCATCCCCATCCTAGATTGCAATGTAACATCATCATATTTTACCATTAAAGTGACATCAAGACCAAACTAGCATTTTCACTCTTTTATATTTTAGAAAAAAAACCATTTTTTGAGGCAATCTCAAGCTAGTCAGGTTCAGCCCTTTAGACCAAATGTTACATTAAGAACAAAATATGTATCTTTATATGTACATTGCCTTAGCAGCATGTCCTTGTAGTACAAAAGCCCTCTAAACGTTATAAACCAATACGTGGGAAATCAAGCCCATAACTATAGTCATGTGTATAATGCCGGGTATGTACAAGATGTAATCATGTACTATCTAATGCCAGTCATCCCAAACCAACAGAGACAGTAAGTGAAAAAGCTGCTAGTGTAAGCCTTCATGTAAGGCAACCCATTCCAATAGTTCAATATGCTCAGTAATCAAACCTGCTCTTTTTTATTAAAAAAAATCATGCTTTAACAAAGTTAGTTTATTGCGAACCTGCGTAGAAAAACCACAGTGCAGAACAGATGAGTTTTTTTTCAAAAAATTACTAGTGTGGTTGTTAAGCCAAACCATTTAGATGATATATAAAAAACCAGAGCGCCCAATAAAAATATACAGAGTACGGACCTAAGAAACACCTTCCTTGTTCACAAGCTCCATGGTTATGCACTAGGAAAACTTCAAAAACCCTCAATCTCTCTTTATACCAACACTATCACAACGCAAAAAAGACTAAGTGAGGGGCTCATGGCCAACCCTCACCTTTTATAGAGGTTTTTGAGAATGATGCAGACCAACAGTCGGGTCTTTCCCCAAGGTATAATGCATTAAGCAACAGCCGCCTCGGCCCCATAGGGGGATTGAGAGGAGAATAAGATCATCAGTACGTAGTAAGCGGGTACACAAGGTACCTGTGTGTGAACTATACAATAAGTGACATGTGTGATTAGCACCGCAATCCTATCAGTGGTCGCCTAGGCTCATATTGAGATTAAGTGGGAGAGAGGAGGTGGAGCGCATCATGCAGTAGGTGTAATGCATAGAGCTCCATGTGTAGAATAAACTGTAAGCGACAAGCGATGCGTTGATCTACTCTAGAATAGTTACTACGCTGCTCAATGATGTCTGTCAGTGCATTAAGGTCATTATTTTAAACTTTTGATGTATCATTTTTAAGGTATAAGTCCAGTTTATGCCCTAAGGGGCCAAGCCACAAGGCAAGAGGGGGTGGGGGCGGGGGGGGGGGTTGTTTTGTTTTTATAAAAAGTCATCTTTTTTTTTGTGGTAAAAGAGAAGTCCTTTAATTGTAAAAAAGGTTTGAGGGATGTTTTTATAAAAAATAGAAGTAAATACTAGTTGTAAGATAGCTTAAGTGTGTGTGTGTGTGCGCGCGCACATGTGTGTATACCCGCTATGTCCCAGGCACCATACACAATGGGTCAATAGTAGGCCCATTGTGAATGGGCCTACTACCTTATCAAAGAAATGAGGTTAATATGGTTGAAAAGTAAGCCAGGCCAGTCATTTTTTGAAAGTGATTTTAAGATTTTGATAACTATGTCACTTCTCTTGAATCCATTAAGGCAAAACTTGTGTATAAGTAACCTGATATCTTCCATGCTAAGAAGCAATTAGAGGAGGAGTACATGATTAGGTACAGGAGGCCGATGCAAGTACAAAGAGCGGCTTTACATGGCCGATTACTATTCTTTTTAACAACTTCTATGGGTAGGATATCTAAAATGTCTCTTTTCCAAGTAAACCATTGGTCATACCCTCCCACACAAGGGTTATGGAGAGTAATTGTAAAATTGAGAAATTGTACCGATGTAGAAAAGAAGCCATTAGATTTTATAAACCCTTGTCCATATGTTGGTTCCATTTTTAGGTAGTTAGGGTAGATGTGATAGATTTCATCCGAGAAGGATTTATTGTTAAGGCTTAATATGTCATCCATATATCTAGTGAAAGTTTATTATAGTTGTCCTTGTCACCCATGGTTTTGAGAAACCAATTGTATTCGAAGAAGGCTAGGTATAAATTACATATAAGTGGTGAGCAATAAAAGCCCATGGGGATGCCTAGGCTTTGGTTAATACAGTGTCCCCCAAAAAGTAAGGTGCAATTATCAAGGACCTAAGATATATTTTTAAATAGTTTATCCTCATCGAAGTGTAAGGGATGAGAAGATTGTTTTCTCTCTTTGATCCATCTAGGTTTCTTGGAGAGAGACATGTAGAAGAAACCATTCAATCTAGAATGTTTAAAGGCAAGCCTAATCATTTGTAATAGAACATCCTTCAGTCCTAATACTCCATTCAAGGGTAAGTTCTCATAGCATTGAGTGATATCAGCTGTGAAGAGATGAAAAATCTGTTTAGGGAGGTTAAGAGTAACTTTTGTGGAGTTTTTTACTAGCCAAAAAGGATTATAAAGTATTTGGAGAAAGTTAGAGCAGACTTTTCGTTTAGAGGCACACATTGATTCAAATTTTGAAAGTACCAAGTCAAGGCAAAGGGTGATATCCTTGGTAATGGTAGTAAAAATACCATTCGAGGCTTCAGATATCCATTCTAAATTTATGCTTGTGTAATTTATAGCTAGGGAAAAGTACTGGAAGTTTGGTATCTTGAAAGGAATAGCCTAATATATTTAGGTGTTTGAAAATAGTGTTAGTAACCTCATACATCGAGGTGTTAAGTGGTGTGAACTCCTTTCCAAAAACTCGAGAGTGGGCTATATTCCAAGCCAAGTTTTTGCATATAAGAGTGGGACAGTTTGCACTCTTATCCAACCCTACTACAAACTAGTTATGTGAAAGATTTTGAAATTTGACAGCTAGTTGTAGTGTGACCCAAGTGCTTTCAATAGATAACCATTTATAAGCTAATAGCGAGATTTTTTGAAAAAAGCATTTTTCAACCAAATCTGCTAAGTCCAATAGGACTGTCTTCTCCAGTCGGAGAGTACAAGGTCAGTTAGATAGCTAAGTAAAGCTGATAGAGCAAGATAAGTCTTTTTAGGAAAAGTGGGTATATGGTTAAGTCCTTTAGCTAGGATTTTTCGGACTGTGGTATTTAAGTGCATACATGCTTGCCATAAGTATCAAAATCTTTACAAAAAGAGATAAACTTATCACAAGTACACTCAGGAATGGTGTTGTGTCGTAAATAATCATTATAGTAAACAAGGTTCTTAATAGGTTGTTGGTACTTCCAGCCAATTAGTACATTATCAAGTAGTTCATGATTTCCAAAAAGTAAATCAAAACACTCACAAAAATGTGTCTTTGGGTGTATCCAATCCAGATGTTCATTTTGAAAAAGGCAATTTTCATAGATATAATCTTTGCAAGAAGCCATTTTCATAAGATGCTTCCTTCCACAAGGACCAGTAGCAACCTGCACATCATAAGTGATCATAAGTCAAGAACGTGCCGGATAGGGGTGTTTCTTCCTCTTCCCCTAGTAAATCTTTAAATTTTCCTATACTAAAATTAGAGGACGAGCTAGATGTTAAGGAAGACATGAATGAATTGGGGGTGGCAAGAGAATTATTTCTTTTTTGGTGAGGGGGAATCATCATCCTCAATACATGGCTTGAGTAAATTGGTAATAATCTTAACACCTTTGTAGTTTGCATATGTAGTCAAATAAGTCCCAAGTTCATCTGATTTCAGTTCTTTAAGAATATCTAGCATAAGCCCACAAAAAATATTGAAAGCTATCTGAGCAATCACTAACTGTTTAGCTTGCCCACCTAACCAAGAGCAGATAAGGGATAGATGAAATTCCACCGACTTTTCAAGGAAGAGCTGGTCCAGATGGTTCAGGATAAACCAGATAGCATGGTCAAACCACATAATGCTAGATTCACAAGATGCTTTAGGGTCCATAAATTTGCAAGCACACTTAACATATGGTCAAAAAACATTCCAAATCTGTGTAGAAGTCACAATTACTTTTTGCAAACTCCATGTTCCCTTTTGTCTAAATTATAAACCTGTATTGGAAGTGCATATGGAATGGTCAATAAGGTTAAGATTAAAAGGGGCTTTTATGAGTTCTCCTTTGTCTAAGTATTGCCCTCCTTTTAGAATTTTGAGTCTACAATCCTCAACAGTGGAGGCGGGAAGATTAGCCAGATAGACCCAAGTTTCACTAAGAATTGGTGTCAGAAAGGCTTTCTTATTAGGAAGAACCCAGAGTTGATCATCTACACCAAAGGATTCACTTTCTATCTGTCTAACATGTAGAAAAGGAAAGACTTTGGACACTTTGGGTACCATTTCTAGGAGATTAGAATCACGAAGGGAGCAAAGATTGTTTTGAAATTCCTTGACAACTTCAAGTGTTGCACTATCTCTACAAAAGATATCATCGATTTGAGGGACAGTTGGAGCAGCAAGGGTACTGAGAAAAGAAGGCTAGTTTTTTCAGAAAACTAGACAATTCGGCCCCAAGTGAAGAAAATAAGACCAACTCTTTGCTAATATTGTACAAAAAGTATGGGTAGTTGGGTTTTGTAGTGGGAAATCATATTAACCCCATCTTTGGGGTCCTTGTCCAAGGTGGCAAGAATCTTGACCCAATCATTGAAAGACAACATGTGTAAGATGAATAGATTTTTATCCGAGGCAAGAGCCGAATCATATATTAATTGAGAAGAATCCAGACTGCCAATACATCTTAGAACAAGAGAGGTAGCCACAGAGCGGGGCTCATAAGATAGTTCCAGGCCTTGTGAGAGGGCAAGGGTCTACCATAGACAAAATTATAGGTGAGTTAGGGATTATTTCTGGTAATATGTAGCACAACATTTGGCCCTTCGAGCCAAAAAAGGTCTGGTTCTAATAGTTAAAGCTTTCTTTGGAGAGTGGTCCTTTAGGTAAAACCTAATTTGTTCTAAAATTCTTGTATGCTTCTCCGGGTCGTGGTTTACTCTCATGCAAACTGTCAATTTAAAGTGTTCGCGATCCTAAAAGAAAATATACAATTAGTCCTATAGGTTAAGCCTGCAATCCTTAAATCGGTAAAGTCAGAGACTATAATATCCGTGAGCAGGTCTATGCAAGACCACCTAACACCTGCTAACCAAAACCAGTTTTATAGCAGTGGGTCTAACCTAGAACTAAGATTCAGATAAGTTTCCAAAGCCAAAGTACTGGTTTTTTCAGATGAATGAAAAAACCTTATGTAAAGGACGTGTGTGTAGCTCTTTTTAATTTAAATAATAAGACATAAATGAACTTTATTATTCAAAAGACAACTGGCTTTAGAGAAAGGGTAAAGATCAATACAAAAACAACTCAGTCTTAGAATTATCTTTGTACATGGTATATACGAATGAGGCCTCATTCCAGTATGCAATGATAGTAACTCATTAGAGAAGTACTTCCGAAGTGGTATGAGCCAATGTAATCAAGGACACACAATTGCTTCAAGCCAAAAAAATGATAGAGTACTCACTTACATCCATTCAATCAAGACAATAGATATGTTAGACTTGAATGCATTTTACAGGTGTCAATGGACTATATCAGTTGTTATCCATGTCCATCTTATAACTTTTTATCTTTAAGCAAAAGTCCAAAGTGTAATGTTCTTCATTTTTGTCCAACTTTCGATAGAACCTATAAAGAAACCATAAGCCCAATGAATTATGTGTATAACCCAATTTTTGTTATTAATAGTTTACTTTGTCGATGTATTTTTGATCTGAAGTCCACCTTTCTTTCTGAATAAGTGACCTAGTACCATTCAAAGTTTATTTCCCATTTTTACAAAGCTTTTTATTAAGCCAGATACCTATCCTAAAACTAATCAGGGAAATGGTACATTTACCTTTAGAACCATTAGTAAAATATAATATCTTTTAAACACTTCTTTCAAAGCTTTTAGTTCCTTTTAGTTGCTTGGGTTTAGGCAAAAAAACATTCATCAAAAAACGTTTTTCGAGAATTTGATCCAACTAGTGTAAGTAAACAATGCCTTAAGTCATGAGATCCACACTTTTGTCATGTCATCCCCATCCTGGACTGCAATGTAACATCATCATATTTTACCATTAAAGTAACATCAAGATCAACTAGCAGTTTCACTCTTTTATATTTAAAAAAAAACCATTTTTTTGAGGCAATCTCAAGCCAATCGGGTTAAGCCCTTTAAAGCAGATGTTACATTAAGAACAAAATATGTATCTTTAAATGTAGATTGCCTTAGCAGCCTATTCTTGTAGTACCAACGTTATGAATTAGTACGTGGAAAACCGAGCCCAGAATTATAGTCATGTGTATAATGACGGGTATGTACAAGATGTAATCATGTACTATCTAATACCAGTCATCCCAAACCAACAGAAACAGTAAGCGAAAAAATTGCTAGTGTAAGCCTTAGTGTAAGGCAACCCATTCCAATAGTTCAATATGATTGGTAATCACATATGCTCTTTTTTTTTTTTAACCATGCTTTAACGAAGTTAGTTTACTGCGAACCTACGTAGAAAAACCAGAGTGCAGAACACACGAGTTTTTTTTTCCAAAAAATTACTAGTATGGTTGTGAGTGCATCCATGGAGCGAGCCAAGAGCAGTGAGCCTCGAGCAAAAATGAGAAATCAGTTGAGCAGATAGAAGCGAGCACAAAGTAGCTTGAGACAACCCCACTGTAGTAAAATCAAGCCCCATGTATTTAGGGTTTAATACTTCTATGACAAATACTCCAGTGCACATAGAGAAAGACGATCCTAAAATCGAGAGAGAGAGAGAGAGAGAGAGAGAGAGAGAGAGAGAGAGAGAGAGGAAAATTTTTATAGACCTTCATGAATGTTAATACTCCCTAAGCAAAAATTGGTAGGGCAATGGAAAAATTGCATGCACCATGATTTCTTTTAAATCATGGGAAAAATTTATAGGGAGGAAAATTTGTAGAGAGCTTGTGCGTGCGTGCGTGCGTGCGTGCGTGCGTGTGTGTGTGTGTGAGAGAGAGAGAGAGAGAGAGAGAGAGAGAGAGAGAGAGAGAGAGAGAGCGGATTTGAGATGTACTACCTTTGCAAAAGGCCCAAATGATCTATGAGAGAAAAACATACATTAATCATACCTATGATACAATTATTTGAAACACGAATGAAACAAAAGAAACAACCTGAAAAGATTATGAGTGGTGGTTACAAAATGAGATAATGACAAGCTAGAGGGGGTTTGAAGAGTGTGTGTGTGTGTGTGTGTGTGTGTGTGTGTGTGTGTGTGTGTGTGTGTGTGTGTGTGTGTGTGTGAGAGAGAGAGAGAGAGAGAGAGAGAGAGTGATAGAGAGCATGCCATTCAAATTTGACCATTGGAAAGCAATGGAGATTGCAATATAGACAAGAGAGAGTGCCATGGTAGAGTTGCAAAGTTTGCAAAACTCTTTGAATATGTTATGGATGAAATCTATCATATTCTTGAAGGAATAACCTAGAAAAAAAAATGCCTTAGTACCTACCTCTTACAAAAAGTTTATGCTGATTCATTTCAAAAATTAGGTGCTGAGTGGGTTACAAAATGCACTAAGTAGGAGGAACTAAATAACTGCAGTGATCTATAGACTATAGGTTTTGCTATCTTGTCTACCCTTCCAAAAACAAAATAAGACATCACCCAGGCTATAGCCCTTATAGCTGATTAGGTTGGATTCTGACTGCCTTTGTTAGCATATCCTTAAGAATGGCCTTTGGAATTCGTGCTTGATGGATATGCATGTTGTTGTTGACATCTTGTCCAAGTACAATCAAGTACACAAAATAAAGATGCTTGCAAGCAAGAAAGGATGCTTTTTTTGCCAACCTGCCTTGAAAATCAATGCACGAACAAGATGGGACATTCTGAATTATAACTTCTATGCATGATGTAGGGGCTCTACTGTGACCTGTCAGTAGTTCTATGGTAAAAATGTCTTTCTCTCCTTCCACTTCTACGCGGCTTCCAGTCAATTTTGCTGACATTTCTAATGTTGCATTAACTTGAGCATAGGCAGCCTTCGATACCCCTGGTCGATAGGGATAATTTTGATCTTCATTTTTGTTGGCATGGGGCTCTCTCTGATGCACTTCTTTGGGGATCAATGATTCCGTTGACACTCCAATCTCAAATCCTGCCTTCACAAGTGCACAAGCTTCTTGGATGTTGAGTTTGGTGCCCTTTGCAATAGGCCAAACATGTGGAGCGCATTCTAGTGGGTGTATGATGCTTGTGACCATTCTCCATGTATGCCTCACATCTGTGTTGCAAAAGTAGCAAAACTTTTGCTTCCGCCAAGAAGATAATTGACAGTCACTCCAAAAACATGGAGCTGGGTCTCCCGGTCTCTGCCTCAATCCACACTTCTTACCAGTTGTCCAATGGTTACACTCCACTCTACTTGATGTTGGTATCCTGCGAATAGCCCACTTTGTGTCATGGACATTTTGCTCTAGAGCTTGCAACAATTCACTACATGGTTGCTCATGTGCTGCATTTGACGTCTTATCTTGCGTGACATAATTATACTCAGGCCTGTGGCTACAAATGCTTGTATCCATATCCATTAATGGTCGCTTGGCACGCATTGTCCTCTTCTCACCCTTGAAATTAACTCTGTTATTGAACATTGGAGTACCCATGGAAGCATCATCCACTGCCCTAGAGGTGGCTGCTGGTGATGGACTAGTCTGCATCCTTGACATGGCTCTGTCAACTAAAATTTCCAATGTTGGCCCCCCTCCAATATATTTACCATCCAAGAAGGCTAGACGCCGGGCACACTGAAGATAGGCATTAATAAGATCAGTGACACATGCATCATAAAGACTAATTTTTTGCTTGTACCCCTCTCCAGCCAACCAACTTGCATGTTTGCTCTCAGAGAGGTTGGTCCTTGGAATCAATGCATTCATTATGGGCTCCCCATCCTTGACCATCATATGTCCCCAATGGCTAACCCTGAAATGCCACCAACTCAACCAACTATCTAGCTTTGGTATGTTTTTATCTGTTGTCTTTCCTGTTGCCCACCAACTCCTAATCCTACGAAATTGCTCGAGTGCCGCATCTGTTGTTTCAGACAATCTCCACTTCTCACACATCTCTTTATGCTTTGATTGGTACTGGGAGTGGATATACCTCTGTGTGTGCACCCTCAAATTATCCTCCCAGTGCCATAGACAAGACTTTTCCCTACCCACCATTTCCTTCTTGTCCCCGAACACATATCTCACTGCATTCCAATTTGCTCCTGCCTCATCTGACATGAATCCTTGAAAATTGGCTGGCCTATCTGTGTGCGCAATCATAACCTGGTTCATAGATTCCCAAAACATTATTTGTGCTTTCTCATCCTCTTCTTTGAACTCGCATGTGGCAATAGTTAGAAGCTCTCCAATCCTAATAACATTACAAAGCCATGAGCCAAGGTATACAATAGTTTACACAATTAGTATCCACATCCACTTATTTATTTTTTAATACTTATTTGTTACTTACGTGTGATCATAAACATGTGCTCCCATTGTGTGCCAGCCTCCTTCTATTCGATGGACATGGTCAAAACAAACCCATGATAATCGGAGGTCTTCATGTCCATCTCTATCCATCCTTCTGACCACATCTACTCCTGAACCTGGGCGAGTAGTAGACATCTTGAATATGAAGGACCGCTCTTGTGATGTTGATGCTTGCAACAGAAATCGAGAGCCATGGAAGAACTGAAAGTGGCACTTTCTCTTTAGTTCAAGAATTGCATCATATCCATCACCCATTGGTCGAGTGGTCCTTCTACACTGCATCACCATTTGCTTTACCCTACAACATACATAATCATGGGTGAACCAATTTTTCAAGAATACAAGTGTTTTGGTGCTTATAAGTTGAAAACTTACTTCTTCATGTTGACAAGGGTAAGCAATTCTTGGGACATCTCATGGACCTCCTTCTCACTTATAAAATCCCCACTTGTAATATTGTCATCTGTGAAGGCCTTGAGCACCATCTCTCTAGCCAATATCATTTGTACCTTCCTAGGGCCTGCTCTATTGTCCATTGTCACTGCCTTAGCTACTAAGGCTTTTATGTTCCGAATTGATGCTCTAGACATTCCCTTAGGGACGATGTGTTTGTGCTTGCCACGGTGCATAAATAGCCTACTATGGCAAGAATCCCTAGGCATAAAGAAGTAAACTGTTGCTGGACAATCTTTCACACACATGGGAACATGCTTGCAAAAAAAGCATTCCAAATTTCCATAGCTCCCCATGGCTAGGCAGCCATTCTTTGGGAGCTTGGACAACTGACCATTCCAATGTTGCTTGTTAGTTTGATTAGTTCTGCTCCTAAATGAGCATCGCTCATTCATACATTGGAAAACCCCTCCACAAAAACTCTTCCTAAGGACAAAAGATTTTTGAGTTCTTGTCTGAGTTTGTGGTTTTGTCCACAAATTTCCCTCATACTTTTGCTCCATACCCTCCATTGCCTTCCCCTCAATCATTTCATAGATGCAGAATTCTTGGTAGGTTTTTGGTAGATCTTTGACCTTGCCCTTGTATTCACACTCTTGCATAATAGTGTGAAGCACATCATTGGGAGGGAGTGTACGGATGATCTGGAATGCAGAAACTGCTGTCTTAAAATTTAGAGTTTCTTCATCTAGCTTATCAAATTCAACATGATCTTCATTTTCCTCATCATCATCAATTTGTCTGCAAGAGAGCAAAAAAAATAGTGAAGAATTGTTCAAATTCAAACCTTCCAAAATGATCTTGGACTTACATGCACTTACATTGGTGCAGGTGATGGACCAATTGGAGATGACTCAGGGGTCTGAAAGATGTCTTCTAGTCTTGCAGTGTAATTTTTAGATAATGATTCCTCCAAGATGAAGTATGCCTCCATATAAACCCCCGCATAGGTAGGAAGAGGTGCCAAAACATTAAACTCTTGTCCCTCCTGAACAAGAGCCTCGACAATGACCCTAGTTGTACCACACAACTTCTCTTGCAGGAGCTTGACGGGAAGGAGGCATTTTCCATGGATGAATGGAATGTTAATAATTTTGAGTAAATTGAACACGTGTCAAGTCAATCTGTACCAACAACTCTGTAAAGTTAACAATTTCACATTCATTCAAAAACACTACTGTCTCAATCTGAGTTTTTTTTTAAAATGAAATTCTGACAAATGCTTAAAAAATGTTAATCTTGAGAAATGTTTTAAAAAATGTTAATCTAGCGAAATGGTTGTAAAAGTTAATAATTTCACAGACATTCAAAAACACTACTATCAATCCCAGTTTTTTTTAAAAATGAAATTCTGAGAAATGTTTAAAAAATGTTAATCTTGAGACATGTTTAAGAATACGTTAATCTGGAGAAACGGTTGAAGAAAGCTAGTTTGGTTTTTTAATTATATTCTAACTTTTCAAAACATTTTTATTGCCCTTCAAATGTTCAACTTTTGAAATGCACACTGCTTATTCTTAATCGTTCATATTGTTTGCCTGGTTTCCATCCTTTGCAACGCCATGAGGAAGGCAAGGCTCTTGCAAACGTCGCCACTGGCCAAATACTTCCACCCCTTAAGCCCCAAGAAAACAGCAAAGGTAAGCTTAACCTTTTGATTTAAGGACAATCTTTCTCAAATCTTTAAGCACGCTGAGCGCGCTTAAAGATCTGAGAAAAGAGAAGGTGAATTTGACAGCAAATGAGAGCATTTGAGTTGAGCGTAGGTGTGAGAGGAATGGAAGATTCATGTTGCTGTGTGTATTGAGCTATTGCTGTGTGTATTGAGCAGGTGGTAGCACTGTTGAAGCTTGCATCACTACTAGTTCGTGGTAGCAACAGAGCTCAGAGAGAGAGAGAGAGAGAGAGAGAGAGAGAGAGAGAGAGAGAGAGAGAGAGAGAGCTCCTATGAGAGACACTGTGTATAGTAAAGCTCCCTTAACACCTCAAACAGCGTGAGATGCAGTGTGTGAGTTTTCGATGGAGAACTGGAGAGCAAAGCCAGGAGGGGTCAGCGTGACTGCGAATGGAGAACACACACACACACACAGAGTCACTTACATGTTTGCAGAAAGAACAGATAGATTCTTCACATAAAGCTCCAGGAGAGGTGGTGCGAGATTTGTAAAGTGATAAATGTGCCAGCTGTAATGATTTCAACTCGCCATAATGACTCTAACACACCACAACTACCCATAATTTAGTTAATGGCTGGAGCAAGATTCGTGGTGATAAATGTGTCGACCGTAATGATTTTAACTTGCCATAATGACTCTAACGCAACACAACTACCCATAATTTAGCTAATGGCATATGTTGTCCTTTCCAATGTGTCCGATTCAGTCATTCATATGGCTTTTAACTAGATTTCATATAATCGAGAATTTTCATTCTTTCAAAGTGTTTATGCACTTCACAAGATCGAATTGTGAGGATGGTAAGTGTGAGGCAGATATTATGAGTATGGTAACTATGCCTAAGAGAAGGAAAATTGTGCAGGGTGCAGGGGAGTTATTGATTGTTGTCTCCTTGAAAATTTTAATTGTTGTCTTGGAGTTATTGATATTCTTTTTTGTTTTAATGCTACAGGATGAACGATTATGCATATGTGCCAACCATATTTGGAGATAGGTTGTTCCAATTGAGAAGGCTAGGAGAGGCAGACAAGACTACTCTCTTGGATGGTTTGTCTATTGAAGACAGAGCATGGGTGGAGAAAGAAATGCAGGTTGTTTCATCTCGGGGGAAAAGGAGTTGGTTTACACTCCCTGTGCAAATAATGACATGGTTGCTCTTTAAGGATGAGATGGAACAGAAGATTGAAGAGTTGGCTAAGGGAATGGATGAAACTGGTAGGGCCAAGGTGATAAAGAAGATGGAGATTACCTATAGGGGAAAGACCTCCAAGTATGCAAGGATTGCAGATCCTGCAAATGGAGAGAAGTTTTGGTGTGCTACTCTGTCCTTGCCTTGGCATGAATCGAGTGCGCATATTGCGACTGAAGAGAAACTCAACATGATTGGAAATGCTTGCATAACAGATGTGGATAAGGCACACATTGTGAAATTGTTAGATAGCTCACAAGTATCAATTCGATCCTTGGAGTGCCTTCCCAATGACAAAGCTAAAGTTAGGGACTGGCTCCACATGTATTGCTTTTGGTTGCAAGTCAATCAATATGGTCTAGGTCTATTACTAGACATTCAAAATGCTAATCGAGTAAGGCTGCCATTGGAACATCGATTCAGCAACTTTGTCATGCTTTGCCGAAGAAAGTACTTCAATAGAGCATTTCGCGTTGTGAAAGGTGGCATTAAGTCTACCAATGCCATGAATGAGCAACCCGGATTACACAATGCAACCCGTCGAGTTGTTTATAGGTTTGTTAATTTGTATGGTTCTATTTTTTAGTCCTCATTAAACTAGTACTCAGTAGTTGGTGTGTGTTTAGATGGCTACTCAAGGAGATTGCACAACACATGCTTGATGAGATGCTCCCCTTGGCAAGTGTATGGACATATGCAGATAACCCTACGTTCATGTATTCCGATGTGAAGCTTGGAAGGGTAAGCGATGCATTACATTGCATTTTTTATGTTAACTCTTAACGCATAGGGAGATTATGCTAAATAATAGTTGTTGATTGTGCAGTCCTTGTCCACCATAGAGAAAGCCAAGTGTCTGTGGTGGCTAGACATGGTTAAGAACCATGTTCCGGATGAGGAGTTGGAATTATTTCAGCAACATAAAGCAGCCCTTCAACTTACAACTACTACGAATAGTGTCCTGGAAGAGGAGACGACGGCAACTTCTCAAGTAGTAGCATCCACTGCATCAGCATCATTTCGTAAGACACTTCCTATAAATCTTGGTAGGGAAGTCGTACATAGGGCATTACAAGCAAACAAGGCTATAGAGGATGGCAAGATGCAAGGGCAACATCAAAGCGCAAGTAGCAGTGGAGGGCTAAGAGAAAATGATGACATAATCAATGAAACATTGGAATCTACAGGTAGTGTTGATGCCTTTGCTTTGTCTATCTAATATGATCCATGGAGTGTTGTGATTGTTGATACATTTTCTTAAATCTAAAAGCTTTGATTTGTAGGCACTATTTACGTTTTCAACATTTTTGTTGAAGAGCTTGTTCATATTATTGAATATCCCCAACAAGCAGAGCAAATGGGGCTTGAGGTGTTAGAGGCCTTCAATGTAGTTTGTAGCCAAGGCACTGTAAAGGGCACTCAGCTAGACTTGTGCATAGACCTCATATTTGCAGATTTTCCATCTAACGTGGCTGTCAAGGGATGCTTTTGCAATAAAGTTCCGTTTTGGAACAAGATAGTGGATAACCTGTATGACACCACATTTCAGCTTGCAGACTCATGCTTGAGTGATAGGGGGTTTTTTGTTTGTTTGTACACCATGGAGGAAGGGGTGAAAGTCGAGCAAGCTGGCAAGCAAAAAGGGTTTAAGATATATCATCGTCAGGTTGTGAGATGCACACCACCTATTGGAAAGAGGTTGGGACCCATTGTCACACAGGTACAAGTAATTGATTCTTGATTTAATGTGCAATAGAATTTAGTGTGGCATCCTATTCTTTAATGACATGTATGACATAAAGCTTTATATTTGAATAGGTGAATTGCTTGATCTTGTCTGCTTTTGTTCGTTGTTCGACAACTTGTGTGTATCGTATACATCATGATCAGTTGCCAGAATTGAAACTTGGTGGTGACCTTCAATTTGGACAGGACCTTATCTTCGATATGTGAGTTGACTCTATCATTTACTTGTTTATATGCCTAATCCATCATTTATATATATATATATATATATATATATATATATATATATATATATATATATATATATATATATATATATATATATATATATATATATATATATATATATGCCATTAAAGTAAGTAAAATGTGTATTCAATGTCAGAGTACCTGAAGCAGATTTAGTAAAGAGGAAAGGAAAGCCATGGAGGGGTGGTTGTCAAAGAGGTCAAAAGCTTGTGAAGTACATAATCGCACTTTTTAGCCGTCCACAGGATGTAGTCCTTGACATGTTTGCTGGCACGGGTACACTTGGCTTGGCAGCTGGCTTCATGGATAGACATGTCATTATGTTTGAGAGGGATGAGCGCATATATGATCGCTTGTTGAAGCCATTTGGAGTCAAGGTATGTTAGGAGTAGGTTCGTTGAAAATTATAAGTTGATTGACAAGAGGGTATGTATTAAGCAATTGTGTATTTTTTTGCAGATGGATTGATTTTAAAGGGTCGCAATGTAGTTGAAGATTGGATCCAGCCAATTGGATCCAGCCAAGCTTCGCATTTTCTTTTTGCTATTCTCTTAGATGATTGTGCTCAAACTTAGACTCACTGGCAGTGTTGTAGATTTCTTCAAAACTACCTTTCTTTTATGGTTGTATAAGAACGGTCGAATATGGTACTCATGTGTTTGATGGTTGTATAAGAACAATCGAATATGGTACTCGTGTGTTTGATGGGGCTGTTTTTTTGGGATAAAAATGCTAATTCTTTAGGCTGATTTGGGGCTAATCTGGGGCTGTTTTTTTGGGCTAAAATCGCTAATTTTGTAGGCTGATTTGGTGGCGGATTTGGGGCTGACCTGGGGCTGTTTTTTGGGGCTAAAAACGCTAATTCTTTAGGCTGATTTGGTGGCGGATTTGGGGCTGTTTTTTGGGCTAAAAACGCTAATTCTTTAGGCTGATTTGGTGGCTGATTTGGGGCTGATCTTGTCTGGGATGTCGTCTCATGGAGTGCATTGACTACGGATATGCCCAACATAAGCGAAAAAGGCGAGGAAGCTTAGGGCTGTTTTGAGCATATGCAATGCAAGGACGCCTCTCCAAATGCGATCACCTAATCTTGCATCTTCACGGCATATGCCATTACGCAAGACACTAATATGGGCAAAATAGTTCATATGATATTGTTAGTCAAGGGCTATTGAAAAACGATGTCTTTCTTGGAATTGCCTTGGTCGACGTGTATGCCAAATGTGCTCTATCTCAGCAAGCACAAAAGGTGGTCGAGGAGTTGCTTGTCAGGGATGTCGTCTCATGGAGTGCACTGATTGCGGGATATGCCCAACACGAAAAAGGCCAAAAAGCTTAGGGCTGTTTTTAGCATATGCAATGCGAGGACTTCTCATGGAATGCACTGATTGCGTGATATTCTCAACACAGAAAAGGCCAAGAATAGGAGCTAAAAACGCTGATTTTCTGGGCTGATTTAATGGATCGTTTAGAGACTAAAAACGCTAAGTTTTAGGGCTGATTTGGTGGTTGATTAGGGACTGATCTTGTCTGGATGTCGTCTCATGGAGTGCATTGACTGCGGGATATGCCCAACACGAGAGGGAAAGGCGAGGAAGCTTAGGACTGTTTTCAGCATATGCAATGCAAGGACGTCTCTCCAAATGCGATCGTCTACGCTTGCATCTTCAAGACATGTGGCATTATACAAGAGGCTAATATGGGTGAAAGAATTTCGATCATATTGTTAGGCAAACATTTCTGGAAAAAGAAGTCGTGCTTGGCATTGCCTTGGTCAACATGTAAGCGAAACGTGCTCCACCTCAGCAAGCACCAAAGGTGGTCGAGGAGTTGCTTGTTAGGTATGTCATTTCATATAGTGCACTAATTGCGAGATATGCCCAACACGGGAAAGTCCAAAACAGGGAGCTAAAAATTGCTGTAATTTTGGGCTGTTTTGATGGCGGATTTGGGGCTGATCTGGGGCTGTTTTTTTTGGCTAAAAACGCTAATTTTTTAGGTTGATTTGGGGCTGATCTGGGGCTGTTTTCTTGGTCTAAAAACGCTAATTTTCTAGGCTGATTCGGTGGCGGATTTGGGGCTGATCTAGGGCTATTTTTTTGGGCTAGAAACGCTAATTCTTTAGGTTTATTTGGTGGCTGATCTTGTCTGGGATGTCGTCTCATGGAGTGCATTGACTACGGATATGCCCAACATAAGCGAAAAAGGCGAGGAAGCTTAGGGCTATTTTGAGCATATGCAATGCAAGGACGCCTCTCCAAATGCGATCACCTAATCTTGTATCTTCACGACCGCTATGCCATTACGCAAGACACTAATATGGGCAAAATAGTTCAGATGATATTGTTAGTCAAGGGCTATTGAAAAACTATGTCTTTCTTGGAATTGCCTTGGTCGACGTGTATGTCAAATGTGCTCTACCTCAGCAAGCACAAAAGGTGGTCGAGGAGTTTCTTGTCAAGGATGTCGTCTCATGGAGTGCACTAATTGCGGGATATGCCCAACACGAAAAAGGCCAAAAAGCTTAGGGCTGTTTTTAGCATATGCAATGCGAGGACTTCTCATGGAATGCACTGATTGCGTGATATTCTCAACACAGGAAAGGCCAAGAATAGGAGCTGAAAACGCTGATTTTCTGGGCTGATTTGATGGATCATTTAGAGGCTAAAAACATTGAGTTTTAGGGCTGATTTGGTGATTAGGGACCGATCTTGTCTGGATGTCGTCTCATGGAGTGCATTGACTGCGGGATATGCCCAACACGAGAGGGGAAGGCGAGGAAGCTTAGGACTGTTTTCAGCATATGCAATGCAGGGACATCTCTCCAAATGCGATCGTCTACGCTTGCATCTTCAAGACATGTGGCATTATGCAAGAGGCTAATATGGGTGAAAGAATTTCGATCATATTGTTAGTCAAACATTTCTGGAAAAAGATGTCGTGCTTGGCATTGTCTTGGTCAACATGTAAGCGAAACGTGCTCCACCTCAGCAAGCACCAAAGGTGGTCGAGGAGTTGCTTGTCAGGTATGTCATCTCATGTAGTGCACTAATTGCGAGATATGCCCAACACGGGAAAGTCCAAAACTAGGAGCTAAAAATGTTGTAATTTTGGGCTGATTTGATGGCGGATTGGGGCTGATCTGGGGCTGTTTTTTTGGGCTAAAAACGCTAATTTTTTAGGTTGATTTGGTAGCTGATTTGGGGCTGATGTGGGGCTGTTTTCTTGGTCTAAAAACGCTAATTTTTTAGACTGATTTGGTGGCGGATTTGGGGCTGATCTGGGGCTGTTTTATTGGCTAAAAACGCTAATTCTTTAGGTTGATTTGGGGCTGATCTTGTCTGGGATGTCGTCTCATGGAGTGCATTGACTACGGATATGCCCAACATAAGCGAAAAAGGCGAGGAAGCTTAGGGCTATTTTGAGCATATGCAATGCAAGGACGCCTCTCCAAATGCGATCACCTAATCTTGCATCTTCACGGCCGCTATGCCATTACGCAAGACACTAATATGGGCAAAATAGTTCAGATGATATTGTTAGTCAAGGGCTATTGAAAAACTATGTCTTTCTTGGAATTGCCTTGGTCGACGTGTATGCCAAATGTGCTCTACCTCTGCAAGCACAAAAGGTGGTCGAGGAGTTGCTTGTCAAGTATGTCGTCTCATGGAGTGCACTGACTACAACATATGCCCAACACGGGAAAGGCCAAAAATCTTAGGGTTGTTTTTAGCATATGCACTGCGAGGACATCTCTCCAAATGCGGTCACCTATGCTTGCATTTGAAGGACATGTGGCATTATGCAAGAGGCTATTATGGGTGAAAGAATTCCAATGATATAGTTAGTCATGCATTACTGAAAAACGATGTCATGCTTGGCATTGCTTTGCTCAACTAATATGGGCGAAATAATTCAGATGATATTGTTAGTCAAGGGCTATTGACAAACGATTTAGTGCTTGGCATTGCCTTGGTTGACATGTATGCCAAATACACTCTATGAAAATGTTATATAATGGACTTGGGAGTTGGTTGACTCTCTTACAGTGTTTTATGGCTCTCTAGCTTTTATAGACATGTAGAATGTCTTACTCTATTTAACTCATGAGCAATATATAGGTTTCTCACCAAACTTGCCATCTCCCTCCAACTAGGATTTTTTGTGCATGCCGCTCGCTCCTATTGCACTTAGATTCTTGATGGTAATAGTTGCTCGCTCTCATGGGCTCGCTCAACGGCCACCCCCTATGGTTGTTAAGCCAAACCATTTAGATTATTTATAAAAAACCAGAGCGCCCAATAAAAATAGATAGAGTGCGGACCTGAGAAACGCCTTCCTTGTTCAAAAGCTCCATGGTTATGCGGTAGACAGACTTCAAAAACCATCAATCTCTCTTTATACCAACACTATCACAACGCGAAAAAGACTAAGTGAGGGGCTCATGGCCAACCCTCACCTTTTATCGAGGTTTTTGAGAATGATGCAGACCAGCAGCCCGTTCCTTT
>NC_140943.1:105984510-106074510 GCF_014529385.1 Adiantum capillus-veneris | reverse complement strand
TGTAACTGTGAGTACGGTTTCCTCTTTCAGCGAAGAACGTGGTTTTGTAGTTGGGGGCAATATGGGTGGTGTAATGTATGAAGCATGATCCACCGGATCTCTCCCAAGGCTGTAATACATTGGCGTTGTAGAAAAGCTTCATTCACTTGGGAGTCAATTGAAGAATTATGTACCAAGTGTAATGCATCCCATCTCCCAAACCACTTCTTTATGTCTTGCATCCATCCCGTGCTCAAGATCTTGCTTTTATGCATCTTTTGAAATTTTTTGCTTGCTTCCCATGCAATTGTAGGAAGTCAATGTGAGGGGTTTTGATGCATCTTTATCATGTACTCCACAACCCTTTCCATGGCCATAACCTCAATTGGAAGACATCGCGACTCAAGAAGTAGGAGCATATATGGTGTTTGTGTCTTCACTTGGAGAAAGTTTGTGAGAAAACGCTTTGCACATTCTCAAACTCTTTCCAAGTAGACTTTGAGATGCTCCCGCCCCACACTTCAACTCCATAAAGAAGAATCGGTGTCACCAATGCATCAAAAAGATACTTCTTGAGAACCCAACACTTGATGTTTTCCGCATTACACATGTTCTCAAATGCATAATATACTCTCTTTCCCGCTTCCAAACGACACATAGCACATTCATACCAGTTGTGATTGGACGGAACCTCAAGGCCAAGGTACTTAAAGCTCTCAACAACTCCAAGTGTCTCATTGTTGTACACATTGCATGGGCCAGTTCTCCTAATGGTTGGTTTTCACAAGCATAACCTTTGTCTTGGATTTGTTCACAATCAGCCCACTATGGAAGCAAAAGTTCTCAAGGACAACCTTATATAAGCTTTTGCGCATCTTCTAAAGTGTGTGCTAGAAGCACTACATCATCCGCATACAACAAAAGCATGATTACCGACGCATTGCAAATAGTGACCTATTCAATGCCTTCTTCTTGCATAAAGTCAAGTCCCATTTGTTCCAATTGATCAATGCATAGACCAAAGAGAGTTTGTGACAATGGACATCCTTGTTTAACCCCAATAGTGCTTACAAAAATTTCTGAAATTTCTCTTCCCATGCGCAATTGACAAATCACCTTCTCATAGATTTGAGAAACCACAAGCATAAACTCACTTGGTACTTGGAGTTCTTCCATCCCTCTCCACAAATTGTTATGTAGAATCATGTCAAAGGCTTTCTTAAGGTCCACAAAACAACAATACAATTGCTAGGTCCACAAAACAACAATACAATCGCTTGCCTTTCAACCTACTTTCCTCCATGAGAACACGAAGAGTGGCATCGACGAAAACCCGCTTGTCCCTTTGCACGCTTGTCATTATCTTCAGCCCAATCACTCAATTTTATCTCCATTACGCACCCAAAAAACTTTCCCATAAGAGACCCAATCATTATAGTCCGGTAGTTGTTTACATTATTTACATCCCCTACTTTATGCAAAAGCTTAACCTAATTAGTACTCCAATCATAAGGCATACCATGTTGAAGTGCAAGGTTGAACATAGCACACATCCACTCATGGGTAAAATCTCCCGTCCATTTGATCATCTCTAGCTTGATACCTTGAAGATCTCCCGCTTTGCAAGGGGCCAACTTTTCAAGCCCACCGCATACATCCTCAATAGTAAAAAAAAGAAGGCATACATGGGAGTGAACCATAAAATGACATTTTTTCAACATTTTCTTGCTCATATAATTGCCTACAATGTGTGTACATATCCACAAACTTCAAGTTACCAAAATTCTCAACCCTCTTGCCCCTCAAGTTTCTCCAAAATCTTCCACATGTATGTGTCTTTTCTTGGACTTGAAAAAGTTGTTGCTTTACTTTCCATATTCTTCTCTTCTTTTGAATGAATGCCTTGTATGTATGCAAATGACTTTGATAGTTGTCTTTGTCCATAGTTGCATCAAGCCTTATCAAGGACTTTTGAGCATCTTGACATTCTTTATCAAACCACCTTTTGAGTGATCTATCTTTGTTGATACCATGGAGATGCTTTATAGCAAAGCGTTCTTCAGCACAAGAAAAAATAACTTTCTTGAAAGCTTCACATTTAGTTTCCAATGGTACATCATATTGAAGGTTCTTCATCCATAAATTTTCCTCAACCATTTCAATGTACATTGGTGCCCGTTTGAAATCCATACATAGTGATAATTTCTCTTTCCTTTGGCTGATATTATCATGCTTAGTTGCTTCTCCACATGAAAGGTCAATATATAAGGTGCAATGGTCGGATTCCGGGGTCCATTGGCCAAACATAAAGTTCTTTATGTGATACATGATGGCTTCAAAGAGTAGCATATAGTCAATCACACTATCCCCATTATGTCTCCTACATGCAAATCCATTGTTTCCACTCCACAAAGATACACCATTGGCAATGAGCATACCCGTGCTATTACACATGTGTAAAAATAACTTTCCATAGTGATCCAGATCTTTCTCATCCATTGAAGAACAATCATACAAATGAACTTCCTCCAATTTCCTTGAAATATATGGCATATAAAATTGTTGAGTATCATGTTGCAATGTTTTTGTGTGAGCATTCATATCCCCAAATACAATAACATCACCTTCACCTTTGAAATAAGCAATGTCCTCTTCTATAAAAAAAAAAAGGATGATCTCTATCCATGCAAGCATAAAAGGGAGAATCATCATGAGGAATATAGCAATAGAATACAAAAATGGGTTCTCTTTTTGGTGTCATAATTTTCAGCCATACATAACGTTCGTACTTGTCATCTTTCACAATTGATACAAAATCTTTCAATCCTTTCTCAACCATACATGCTACCCCTCCTTGTCCTCTTTGTTGCTTAAGATTCTTTGACCACATCAATGAATGTACATTGTAATTCTCCAAACCGTTAATCCTTTGTGTATCATGCTTCCAAGTTTCAACAAGAAGTACAGCATCGGCTTTGCTTGTTAGTTCATCAATGCCAACCACCGCATTCCATGGATATCCATTACAATTCTAAAAGAATATTTTAAATTGTAACTCGGAATCAGGCATCCCTATTTGCTCGAGGAACTTGCCTCCTCCTTGGGCACATTTTCTTCATGAGAGGTCTCCTTGTTTTCTTTATTCTTTGGGAAAATTATCAAAATACCCCTCTAATTTGTGGAAATTCCCAAAATACCCCTCAAATTTTCCAAATTTCTCAAAATACCCCTGGTTGTGAGATTAAATTTTTTCAAAGATTAAAAAATTTGTACCTTTCATAAGAAGACTGATTGTCTATCAATACAAGATACTAAAACTAGAATTTGAGAAGGTTATGTAGGCTTTGGAGACGAATTGCTTCATTATTTTTAGATATAATTGCCCTTTTTTGCGAGGTATTTGTGACAAATTACACGCTAAGCACTCAAAAACGGATCTTGATTGTCAGAAAAGAATAAAGGAATGATAAGCTTGAATAATTCAACCAAAATAGATACAAGGGTATTTTGGGAATTTTTAAAATTTGAGGGGTATTTTGGGAATTTCCACAAATTAGAGGGATATTTTGGTAATTTTCCCTTATTCTTTTCCTCATATGCCTTGTGACACATATTTTGTTGCTTAATAGTGTGATCTTCACATATCAAAACATTTTGTATCCCTCAAATAGATCCAACTATTATCAAGGATAATCTTTGGCTTGGTCTCATCCAGCATGGTGCATACAATGGAATGTTCTTCCGAGCGAGGAACTCCTTGCTTTCCCACTCTATGTGCTCCATAGACCATAACTCCGGACATGCCAAAGTGGGTTTTGAAGAAATCTTCAATAACAATGGCAAGAGAAGGAGGTGTCTCTAGCTTCTCTTTAGGAATTCCACAAAACAATGTTCTTCGAACGTCGCTCCCATTCCTTCAACCCCTCCACATCCACATTCTTAACATTCTTTGTTTGAGCCATATCTTGCATGAGTGAGGAATTAGCAACCACATGCATTGCTACCACATACATCAGCCCGACTTGTTTGTGCATACATTTTTCATGTCGTATACATCCCGGCTCATGGTGTCAAATTTTTCCTTTTTCAATACATGGTCATGCTTTACTTTGCTCATCTGCTCCTTCAAAGCATTCAAGTACACAAGAGAGCGTTTACATTCCTTGATTTCCTCTTCAAGTTGCATCAAACGTGTTGTTTGCATCTCAAGTGTTCTGTTGAGATTCTCATTCTCAACCACAAGTACCCTTAGTGTGCCATTCTCCATTGCAAGTACTCGTAAGTCTGCGCCTTGTTTGTTTATGGTCTCTTGCAATGATATTAAGTATGCCATGATCATGGTTTTCGATGTCGTTGGTTGGGTGGTTGTGTTGCTATCTCCACACTTAGGAGATCTTGGATCATTTTCCACAATGGTTGTGGAAGAAGAACCCTTACAAGTGCCGAAAGACATTGTATGTAAAATAAGAGATGAGAATCAATTTTCTTGAACCTGTTCACTTTGGAAATGCTGTTACAAAAATGTTCCATAACTCTGAAAATTTATGTATTTACATCAATGCATAGAGGGCTTTGTGCTCTTTGACTGAGGCTATAGATCACCTAAATCGGAGTCCGGATGAAGAAGTTATGATCAAAAGAGTGAACTGCTATCTACTAGGTCAAAAAACGGTTGCGTTTTTTGTTGGGGGGAGCGGGAGAGAGAGAGAGAGAGAGAGAGAGAGAGAGAGAGAGTCTAAACCTTGTATGGTAATAATGTTTGTTGAGCAATGCCTCTAGATTTGTCCATGTAGATAAAATACAAAAGTAGAGCATTGATTTCTTGCAAACTAAATTTCGGCCTCTAGATTTTGTATCAAGTGTTGTGCTTGTCTTGCAAAGGACAAGACAAAGATTAAGACTTGACCATTCACTTCTGACCAACTACGATGTATTACACACACACACACACACACACACACACAATAGAGCCTTCTACCTTTCATATAACTGCAATTTACCTCTTACAAGGCCTCAAGATTTGTCCACATGGAGAAAACCCCACTAATTAAAACCTAGGTGTTGTCCATGTTGAAAAGAACCAAAAAAATCAAACCTAGGTTACAAGCCTCTTGATAAAATGGTCTACTATAAAAAAAATAAAATAAAATATATATATATATATATATATATATATATATATATATATATATATATATATATATATATATATATATATAGAGAGAGAGAGAGAGAGAGAGAGAGAGAGAGAGAGAGAGAGAGAGAGAGATGGGGGCCAAGACTATTCTCACTTGATATACACACACAGTTTTGTAAACTCTTTTCGACATATCAACTTTCCCAAGAGACCTTAAAGATCTATCTGATGAGGAGAGTTAAACTCAAGACGAAGTGCATCTTGGAGTCCAACAATGAAAAAAGGCAACACAAATCAAACTCTAAGTAAGAGAGAGGCAATGAACATCGATGGAGCAGAAGGCAACGTAGGTCACCTTCTTATAGGGCCTTCAAGATTGTGACAAGCCTTTGAGCCAGGTATGATCGAGAAGCCTCTGGTTTGGGACGAGAGAGAGAGAGAGAGAGAGAGAGAGAGAGAGAGATCCCCTCATGAAGCGCAGACTCCCCATTTTTCCTCTTGATGGCGAGCCTTTGCATGCAAACGCACCGTCTCCTACTGCGCGTGGTGCCAAGGTTGGTGCTACTCACCATGCATACCTGCATGCCTCTTGGGTGAAGACAACCGTCTACCTTGCTACAGATGGAGTTGATGCCACACCACCTTCCAACAAGCTTGTTGCATTTGCGGCTAACGTACATGCCAATTCTGACGATGACGCAACCATCATCGAGGCCTCAAAAACCTAATTCCTATAGATCCTTCTGTGGTTCAACCCCTTGATGCCGTGCCGATATACTTGCAGATGCACTCGCTTCAAACTTTGCTGCTGATGAGGACATTGACCTTGTCGTATATTCCATCCAGTTTCCTCTTGCAGGTGCTACGTCCAATCAAGCGAGCTTGGCCCCTCTTTGCAGCCAAGGTAGCCATGCTTGATGCCTTGCAGGGTCCACCTCTTGGGAATGCTCTCTTTTCATAGATGATGCACAATACCTGCCTAATTTCACACCTGTGCTGGCTGCCGTACTGATGCTACAATGCAGTGCCCTCAGTTGTGATCCCGCATCATCTTCCAACTGGCCATTCCTCGCAATCGCGCACAACCTCCTGTAGCAGACGACATTGCGGCCCCTTCTTGCCATGAGGCCACATAAAATATTGCTGATGTCGCAGCAGATGCAAGCATAGCCTCCCTTGCTGGGGATGTGTGTGCGTGTGTGTGAAGATTCCCGCATGGCTACGTCAAAAAGATGCACAGGGAGAGAGATATACCGAGCTTAAAGATTCCCAGCTATCTACCCTCAAGCTCAATACTGTTTGCGAAGAGACACTGATCCCAAAGCTATTCTGTTGTTGCAAGAGCTCCATCCCATGGCTATTCGACGCCTGCAGAGACCTCAAGGAGGTGCACAAACGGAGAGGTATGCCCTTAAACGTTATCTGCAGGTTGGTTTCTAATCTTTTGACATTGTAAGTTTGTGTGTGTGTGTGAGAGAGAGAGAGAGAGAGAGAGAGAAGCCTTGCAAGCCTTCTTCAGGGCTAGAAAAATACGTTTTTGCCCTTATATTCTCCCGGTTTTTAGGTCAAAATTCAAAGCTTTTGCTGGTAATTACACTAAAACTTGTGAAAATTTCCAGGTTTTCTTTAAGGCAACAAGCTCAAAATTTAACCGGGATTTTAGAATTTCAGCTGTTTAAAATACGCTGGACCCCGGTTTTTTTCTAACACTTAGTGGTCCAGCCCATGCCGGCACATGCCTGTCTCGCTGCACGATGGCGCTGCCAATTTCAAAATCTACTGGCTCCAGGTACTAGATGTAGGGCGAGTAAGAGCATGGTCACGCGAGGCTTTGTTCTCACTAGGCTTAGCTCTCACTAAGCTCTATTTGTGGGTGGAATTTCTCCTTTTCCCCTTGCCCTCAGCCGGCATTTTTGAAATTGAAAACGGCAATTAAGCTAAGACACATTTCTCCCTAACATTGTGCAGGGCGAGTAAAATACATTTTCCCTAACCAGTCAAAACAAGAAGAAACTTTAAATTCTCCCGGATTTTAGAACAAAATTTGAATCTTTTGTTGGTAATTACACAAAAACCTGTCTAAATTTGCCGTTTTCTTAAAGGCAAGCTTAATATCTCATTGGGATTCTCAAATTTAGACGAACTAAAAATACATTAGACCCCGGGTTTTTTCTAACTACAAGTGTTAAGCGTGAGGAAGTTAAAGTCTTCAGGCTGAAGAATCAAGATAAATGGTGAAAGACCCTAGACTCGTAGGGCTAGAGAAATATATTTTCCCTTACCGGTAAAAATAAGAGGAAACTTAAAATTTTTCCGGTTTTCTGGTCAAGATTTGAATCTTTTGCCGGTAGTTACACTAATAATTGTATAAATTCGTTGATTTTCCTAAGGCAAGCTCAAAATCTAACCGGGATTTTACAATTTCAATTGGCTAAAATACACTGGACCTCGGTTTTTTCCTAGCACTTATTTCTACCCCTCCTCTTGACAGCTTTAGTCTGGGTAAGCATGGCCCTAATCATCAGCCTAGCATGCGTCACTCTAGCATGGTTGCAGTGTGTGGATCCAGGTTTTCACCTTATAGTCACAATGGGACTACCCATTCAAACTCCCGTGCATTGTCACATTATAATGGTGGGTGAGGTAGTCTTTCACCACAAAGAGAGAGAGAGAGAGAGAGAGAGAGAGAGAGAGAGTTCTATTATCGTCCTCAGAGGTCAAATATGACCTATGGGACCAAATGAACATGTCACGTGGTGTGAGTGGAGGTCATAAGTGACTCTTGATGCTCAAAAATGGCTGAAATGAGCTTGGCAATAGAGAGTCCACATCGTGGTTGGGAGAGGAAGGTATGTAGGGAGAGCTCATGGCTGAGTATATGGGGAAAAGAGGACCTAATGTGGTCAAAAGCTGAGCACTCAAGTAGTGTATGATACTCACTCTCTCGCACTTGACGAGGGCATAAGGTGCAAAGTCGATGATACTCCTTGCCAATGCCCCAACGTCCTATCTCGCAGCGTAGAGAATGGGAGCTAAGACGAATGGAGGCAATGGTGCAGATCGCACTCAACGGGATGGGCTCAAGGATGTAGGGATGGGTTCGGTTACCTCGTTCAGAGAAGAAGAGAGATTTGTAGTTTGGGGCAATGTGTGTGGTGTAATGGCTGAAGTGAGAACCTCCGGATTTCTCCCAAGCCGTGATACATTGGCGTTGTAAGAAGGCCTCATTAACTTGGGAGTCGATCGACACATCCTTGACCAAGTGACATGCATCCCATCTTCCAAACCATTTCTTGATGTCAAGCATCCACCCCGAACTTAGTATTTTGCTCTTGCATGTCTTTTGGACCTTTTCTAGGAAGTTGATGCAAAGGGCTACGTTGTGTCTTAAGCATGTACTCCACAACCCTTTGCATGTCCAAGACCTCAATGGGAAGGGATCCGGACTCAAGAAGTAAGAGCATGTACGGTGTTTGTGTCTTGACTTCGAGAAAGTTGGTGAGAAAATGCTTTTGAACATTCTCAAACTCTTTCCAAGTAGACTTCCCGATGCTTCCACCCCACACCTCCACTCCATAAAGAAGCACCGGTGTCACCAATGTGTCAAAAAGGTACTTTTTGAGAGCCCAACACTTGATCTCTCCTGCATTGCACATGTTCTCAAATGCATAATAAGCCCTCTTTCCGGCTTCCAAGCGAGGATTGCACAATCCTTCCATTTATGATTGGATGAAACCTCAAGGCCAAGCTCATTGTTGTAATGCATAGATTTTTTTCATGGAGGGTCTTTACAAGCATAACCTTGGTTTTGGATCCATTCACGATGATAAGCCCACTATGTAGGCAAAAGCGTTCCAAGACACTCATAAGCTTTTGTGCATCTTCTAAGGTATGTGCCAAGAGCACTACATCATCGGCATAAAGCAAAAGCATGATCACCACTTTTCCAATCTTAACCTCTTTTATAGCTTCTTGCTGCATAAAATGAAGAACCATGCATTCCAATTCATCAACGAGTAGCCCAAAGAGGGTTGGGGAAAGTGGGCATCCTTGTTTGCCACAAACGGTGCTTGCAAAAAATTCTGAAATTCCATCTCCCATACGTAATCGACAGATCACTTTTTGGTAGATGTGAAAGACTGCAGGCATAAATTCTCTCGGCACTTGAAGGCTTTCCATATGTCTCCAAATATTTGCTCGCGGTACCATGTTAAAATCTTTTTTGAAATCCACAAAGCAATAATATGACTTTTTTCACTACAAGAGGCTATTCATATTAGCGACGCTCACACAGCGACGCTCAAAAAAACAAATCTCGGCGTCGCTATGAGCGTCGCAAATTTCTTTGTAAATTTGCGACGCTCATAGCGACGCCGGCTGGGCTAAAAAAATAACAGAGCGCGCCCAAAAACTCAGATCTCAGATCTGAGTTTTTCGGCGCCCTCAAGCAAGGAGCAGGTAACGCTCTCCCTCTCTCTCTCTCTCTCTCTCTCTCTCTCTCTCTCTCTCTTTCTTCTCCACACACACACACACACACACGAGGAGAGGAAGGAGAGCCAAGTATGCTCCTTCCCTCTCCTCATTCTCATGTTCCCTTCCCGGCCTCTTTCTCTCTCCCTCTCTCTCTCTCTCACACACACACACATACACACACACATAGTGTTTTTGAGAGAGAGAGAGAGAGAGAGAGAGAGAGAGAGAGAGTACAAACATAAACAAAAACGCACACACACATACATAAACAAAGAATGCACACACACATTGAGAGAGGAAAAGAGAGAGAGAGCATGCATAAACAAAAAACGCACGCATTGAGAGAGGAAAAGAGAGAGAGAACATACATAAACAAAAAACGCACACATTGAGAGAGGAAAAGAGAGAGAAAACATGCATACGATCCAAAAAAACGCACACACATTGAGAGAGAAAGAGAGAGAAACTAATTTAACGTCGTAGGAAACTAATTAAAATTAAAAGACCTAAAGATCTAGCCGACGAGGAGTTGAACTCAAGACCTATTATTCAAGAGGGAAATGGCATAATCAATCTATCATACTTGGCATGGGTGATAGAAAGGTTATACCATTTATCTCTTTTTATTGGCACACACATCCACACACGCGCACACACACAAGAAGAAGAGAGTTATAACGTCGTAGGAAACTATCCTAAAAGACGTTAAAGATTAGGTTAGATGTAGACTTACGTTAAATTATATTTAGGTTTATTTTAAGTTAAATTAGATTAGATTTAGGTTTACTTTTAATTAGGTTTACGTTTATTTACGCTAGATTTAGATTTACGTTATATTAGATTAGATTTAGGTCTCCATAGACTGTGATGCCTGCATGAAGCGGGTGAAGAAAGCCCTCAATGGAATATAGGGTATTGCTGCCTTCACTCATGGTGGGCTCCGTCGATCCAAAAGTACTGGTGAAATGTCTTCAGAAGATAGGGAAGAAGGTGGATCTTCAGGGCGGCAAGAGTCACTACATCCCCGACACAATGACCATCTAGACAACCTCTAGTCATTCAACAGCAACTTCAAAGTTAGTAACAAGAGCAAGAACGGTCTAAAGGGCCAATTGCTGTCGTCACATGTGGATGGAGATGAGGCAGCGTCACCGCCGGAAGTTAACTCTCACATCTTTAGTGATGAGAATGCCAACTCTTGTCGAGTTATGTGAAAAATTATGTGTTAAATCAGTTTTAAGGTTCTTATAATCCCTGTTAGTTTAGTTCTTTGTTTTTAATATAACATAATTTACGTTAGATTTAGATTTATGTTATATTAGATTAGACTTAGGTTTATTTAGGTTTATCCACACACACACACACAAGAAGAAGAGAGTTTTAACGTCGTAGGAAACTATCCCAAAAGACGTTAAAGATTAGGTTAGATGTAGACTTACGTTAAATTAGATTTAGGTTTATTTTTAATTAGATTTATGTTTATTTAGATTTACGCTTATTTACGTTAGATCGAGTCCACGCAAGAATTACTTACGGTTTAGGGTTTAGAGTTAGACGAACAGTGAAAAGATCTACTGTGAAAAGATGTTAAGATGCTGTGAAGTGCTACAGCTAGAGAAGAGGCAAAGGGGTTTTGTCCACTACATGCAGTATCATGTAGACGTGGGTCTGTAGATTTCTTGTACCCACAAATATAGGTATTGACCAATAAAGACGAGATTATAACCCGGTGGTTCTGATCTCCATGCACCTCTAGACCGAGGTGTGCGGGGATTGGACATGACTAGAGAATGTGAGGTAGAGAGAGAGAGAGAGAGAGAGAGAGAGAGAGAGAGAGAGAGAGAGAGAGAGAGAGAGAGAGAGAGAGAGAGAGATAAGACGAAGAATGCCAATAGAATATTAAATTTTTTGTCCAGGTTATAATATTTTTATCCTCATTATGAGTAGTGACGAGGATGTGGGACCGTCCAACCGAAACACCTATCTCTCAACGAGGGTCTTATGTCCTTGTAATCAATGCAAGCATGCTGTGTGACGGACAAGACGTGTTTCTTTGCAGCACGTTCGCGAATTTGGCGAGTTCGATCCATCTATTTTAGATCGAGTTGTTGCCAATTATAACTCGTCGGACTCTGACGCTGGCCAACAAGCAGCAATCTTGCAACCCAATAGACGTGTTCGTAGGCGCTTTGGTCAAGCAGCATATGTGAGGCCACAAGATGTAGCCTCTGAGAGCTCGGGGGATGATCATGCAGAGCACATTCCCAACGAGGCAATGTTTGAACCCGAGATTGATGAAATGATCGAGACGATCATGGATTCAGAAAGGCTTATCTATGATGATATGAAAAGTGAAGCCGATACCCCATTGTATAATGGAGCACGTATGTCTAGATTGAAAGCACTCCTGGTTCTTCTCAACATGCAGGCAAAGTTTGGATGGAGTGACACTAGCGTCACAGTGCTTTTCAGGTGATCTATTACAATTAGTTTACTTTAATAAAACTCTAAATGTATAATGATCTGATAGATTTTTACACGACTGTATCGTATTTTTATGTTGTGTAGATTGCTTAAAGAGCACATACTACCAGCTCACAATGTGATGCCAGATTCCCGAGATGAAGCAAGAAAGATTTTGCGAAACTTGGGGATGGATTACAATTCTATCCACGCTTGTCCTAATGACTGCATTCTTTTCAGAGGGGAATACATAGACATGGAGAAGTGTCCGAAATGTGATTCCGAAAGATATCGAGTAGATCTCCACGGGACAAAAATTCCACAAAAGGTTTTGCGACATTTTCCTCTGCTTCCTCGCATCAAGCATTTCTTCGAATGTAAGTCCATGGCCGCCCTAGCATCATGGCATGAGGAGAATAAATCTTCGGATGGTGTGCTACGAATTCCTGCAGATTGCGCAGCTTGGAAACATATAGATGGAACATGGTCGGATTTTGCCAGGGAAGCTCGAAATTTGTGCTTAGGCCTGACTATGGATGGCGTAAATCCATTTGGTCAAAGATCAACATCTTACAGTGTATGGCCCGTTGTCATCGTCAACTACAACATTCCCCCGTGGTCGACTACGAAGAAGGGGCACCTATGGCTAAGCTTGATTGTGCCAGGGCGATATAAAGTGGGGAATATGGATGTGTATCTTCGTCCACTATTGGAAGAGCTACAACAATTGTGGATTGGCATAGAGGTGGTGGATATGAGCCGACACACAGGACGACGGAATGCTTTGATCAGAGGCATTCTAATGTGGACCATGCATGACTATCCCGGGCTAACAGAATGCTCAGGTTATCTATTGACACTCCTCACTCAGACACTGTAAATCTTGTTTTTTCCCATAGTTGATCTATTATCATGTGTATACATGCAGGGCTTCAAACAAGTGGATACAGAGCATGTGTCACATGTGGACCTAGACTGAATGCACGTAGGGCACCCTCACTGAAGAAGCTAGAGTAGTGAAGCATGGTTAGAGCAGAAGGAGATGTGCGATGACGGATTGCCTCCAGGGATGAAGAGACTATCTCTATGGTACGAGTTACCATACTGGCCCCGACTCATGATCAATCACTTGCCCGATCCAATGCACATATTCAAGAATGTGGGTAATCTACTATGGGACCATCTGACCGGCAAGAAAGATACTTTGGGAGCCAGAGTTGACCTTAGAAATGTGGATCGTATGGAGCAATATTGGCCGCAAACAGCGTCTGATGGATCGATAAAACTCCCTAAAGCACCATGGATTTTCACAGGAGCCCAAGAACGCAAAGTAAAAGAGACCATTCAATCTTTGCGGACCCCCACTGGCGTAATACACTCGCTCCGAACGTGTTTTACTAAAGAAGGAAAGCTTACCGGTTTGAAGTCACACGATTGGCATAAAATGTGTCAGGTACGTTCATAGTGGACTTTAATATCATTGCATAAAATGTGGACTTTAATATCATTGTTGCACATACTTTACAGTTTATTTTACCGGTTTCCATTGAGGGATGTTTGTCTCTCGACATCCGTAACACAATCTACAAACTTGCAAAGCTGGTGCAATGGATCTCACAAAAGGAGATCAACGTAGACTCCATACCATTCACCAAACTAAATGCTGCGGAGCTTGTGTGCATGTTTGAGAAACATTTTCCTACTACCATGCTGACCATTCAGGTGCATCTTCTTGTTCACATAGTTGATGAGGTGGAAATAGCTGGCATAGTTCATTCCAGATGGATGTTCTTCTTAGAACTCTTCATGAAAATGCTTAAGGGATATGTGCGTCAAAAGGCACGTCCAGAGGGTAGCATGGCAGAAGGTTGGTTGGTATTAGAGTCCCTAGTGTACATTGGAGAGTGGCTAGACGGATTTGATAAAGCCCGGAACACGCTATGGCGAACCATAGATGATGAGCGCATATCTGGGATTGTCATGTGCAATCTCGGTGTTGAGAAGAAGATGACGGAAGATCTAGAGGCTAAAATCAACCAATTTTGCATGCTTCACAATCCAGTGATGCAAAAGTGGATTTCACAATATGAGGATGCAAAGCAAGAGTGACAAAGGGCACGAATCGAGTGGAGACGGGGAAGACGACCACCGATGCACTATCCGACGGTTCTGGAGAGCCTACCAACCTTCATGAGCTTAAGATGGTTGCACAACCAATTGAAAAGCGCACAACAATGCGGTGACGAAGTGACTGAGGAAGAGTGGGAGTACTCTCGGGGTTGCGCGACCAAGGTAAGTTTGCAATGTACGACTAGCAAGTGACTTTATTTATAAACGTTTGAACGGCCACTCATAATCTTTGTTCGTTGCAGTATAAGTCATACACAGCAGCATGGTGTAAAGGTCGACATTTTAGGGTGGAACGAATCGACAAAAAGCATTTTACTCAAGATTGTGGAATCATGGCAAAATTTGAGCAGTCTAGTCGACGACGTTCCTCTGATGCAGATCCTGTGGTGGCAGAACTCACTTACTTCGGTACACTGCAAGAGATTTTGAGGATCGATTACAGAGGATTTTTTGTCGACTTGTTCGACGTGCAATGGTTCAAGATAATCATGGAGGGTCGCAACGCTACTGTGCGTAGAGGAGAGTCTGGTTTTCTTGAGGTGGATTCTACTAAGAAATGGACTGACCTAAGAGACACTTTCGTACTACAAGAGCATTGTGAACAAGTAAGTATGTAAATAGTTAACATCCCCCTTTTACAAGTTATGTGCTTGAAAGCTCTCATGTAAGTTATGTGGCTCTGGCAGGTAATATTTCATCCTACAAAGTCTACATCAAACTGGTGGTACGTCATAGAGGTAGCCCCTCGTAGTGCAAGGACGTATGAAGGCTACCATGTGCCAATCACAACGGCATCAATGGAGGAGATCAGAGAAGATGCTCAATCAGAAGCCGCTGCGGTGGTGCGAGACGAGCATCAAGATGCTACTACTCTATATGGGGTGCATGCAGAGGAGCTACAAAATGAAACAGAGGATATGTGTTTAAACGGAGAGCTCTATATAGATATAGGAAGTTATGCTGAGTTATGCGAGGATGAGAGAGAGATCTCTTAAAGCCACAAATATTGTATTTGAACAATTTTGCTCCGTGTTGTAAAAGCTCTGGCTCTCTAAGTACCTTCCATGCTGTATAACGCTCTTTTCTACTCGCGCTCACATCTTTTGATTGAAAATTCTGAGTTTTCGACTTGCTTCTTCTATCACTCAATTCATTGCGTCATTGTATTTATATGCGTCATTACGTCATTGTATTTAATGGTCTTTGCGTCATTGTCTACTCTATTCATTCATTATTAAGTTTAAATATTCGTGTGTTTAATGCAGGTATGGATGATGAGGAGTTTCTTTCTTCTTTGTCACCGCAGCAGAGACAGTGGTACGTGGAGCGTCATCGCTCTGGCGCATCATCGCGCGTTCCTACTCCATCCGCATCTCCCTCTCTTTCGGAGCATTCGGCGCGCTCCGAAGCTTCAGCGTTGACGAGACGAGTTTCACACTCGTCTAGACACCGGCGCTCTAGTGGTGGCGGTGGCGGTTGTTGTGGGGATTCCGCCACCGATGCCTCCACACCGCCTCGTGTTCGACGAGGCTCTTTACCCTCCCCTTCTTTGCCCGCCCCCACACCAGCCACAGCATCGCCATCTACGCCAGGTTTTGCACGGCTGACTGTTCCTAGCAGCTACACACCTCTACCTACTCCGCCAGGAGCCACCCCACTCGACACTCCTCGCTTCGGGGCCCAGACGCCGGTGGAGACACCTGACGTCCGTACCCCCATCGACACGCCGCTAGAGACCCCTGCCGGGACACCAAGGTTCACGCGTCACCGGCCAGAGGGCTTGTCTTACTCCGTCGACTTCAGCGGTGGCATCATCATGGATGATGACGGCAAGAAGGTGATCTCGCGCATGCGTGGTCTTTGCTCTCAGCTGTTTAGACACTACATACTAAACAAATGGAGTGAAGTACCAAGTGGTTTAAAAAACAGAGTCATCAGCATACTTCATGATGAGTTTCTCGTTCCAACACGGGATCAGCGCTTCAATGAAGACCTGATGAAGATTCGAATGCGCGAATACTGCAAACACAAGCGTTCCGAAGTGCAAAAAGCAATCAAGAATGGGTGGAACAAGCCAGATTGGCTGGCCAAAGAAGATTGGAAGAATGCGAAGAAAGCAGCGCGCGAGAATCCCGACAAGTGGAAGCAACAAAAGGATGCAGCCAGAGCGCGAGTAGAGGCAGGGAGCTCGCACCACTTGGGGAGCGGTGGATGGGCATCATTTGAGGCCAATTTTGTAAGTGTTTTCGCATTGCTCTTTATGTTCGATAGTTTAGGGTTTATGAGTTTTTTAATTCTAACATAATGAAATCTTTGTATGTTTTGACAGTGGTCGATGACAGGACGTGATCCCACACCGTACGAGCGCGAGTACGCAGGCAGGAAGGGCTTAAACGCCCTAATGGACATTCTCAGTTCTCGCGGCGGCATGGTTAGTATTAGGGTTTACTCTTTTCTATTTTTTGTATTGTTTTATAAATGTCGTTATATGTTTATACTTACTGAAAGCTGTCTTATTGTCTTTTTTTGCAGAATCCGACAGATACGCCGCTTGGACGCGATGAGACGTCTGACTAGACGACATCAGTTTAGCCGTAGCTAGATAGCATTAGTTTAGGGTTTCTCATAGCTTATGTATCATGAGACGGATTTTATACGTCTTTTTGAACCATGTATATTATTACATTTGTCACCGCAGTTCCTTTTGCCAATCAATTCTTTATGCCTATGATGTTGTACAATTGTCATTATTACATTTGCCAATCAATTCATTTTGCCTATGATGTGTACAATTGTCAATTTTCCAAACAATGCGTCTTGTGGGTGACTATTTTGGGTCTATTATCTACCCTTGCACTTTTTTAAAAAAGTGAATCAAGTACAATATGGTTGATGGGTGGCAGGGCATTCAATGCGTTGTCACCAGAAAAAAATTCTCTCGGGCGTCGCTATAGCCGTCGCTATTTATGGCTCTGTAGCGTCGCTATGAGCGTCGCTATAGTCTTCTATGTAAACGTCGCTATAACCGTCGCTATGAGCGTCGCTATATAGAGACGCTCATAGCGACGCATATAGCGACGTTCTCGTAGCGACGCTCGTAGCGACGGTTTTAGCGACACCGGGGGTTATAAAAACCTAGTGTATTTCCGTCGCTAACAGCGTCACAAGAGCACACAACCTCTTGTAGTGTTTCCTTTCAATCGAGAAGCTTCCATAAGAACTCGAAGAGTGACAAGATGATCAATAGTGCTATGATGCTTTCGAAAACCTGCTTGGCCAAGCGCACGTTTTCCATTCTTTTCAACCCATTCACTTATCTGCATCTCCATGAGACATCCAAATAACTTTGCCATCAAAGAACCAACCATTATAGTGCGATAGTTGTTCACATTGTTTGCATCTCCTCCTTTGTGCAAAGGTTTGATCCAACTTGCACTCCAATCATGAGGCATGCCATGCTGACGTGCAAGGTTGAACATATCGCATATCCAATATCGTGTTTTCTTGCTTATCCATTTAATCATTTCATCGTTGACACCTTGAAGATCCCCTGCCTTGCAAGTAGCAAGTTTCTCAAGCGCGCGGCATACATCTTCAATGGTAAAGAAGGGAGACATAAACAAAAGGGAGCTACAACACTCCATCTTATCAACATTGGGTTGCTCATAGAGGTTCTTGCAATGCATATACATATCCTCAAGAGTCAAGTCACAAAAGCTCTCAACGCGCTTGCCTTTTAGATTTTGCCAAAACTTGCCACATGCATGTGCTTTCTCTTGCTCTAAAAGAAGTCGTTTTTTGACTTCCCACCTTCTTCTCTTCTTTTGAAGAAGTGCTTTGTATGTGTTTGAACACTCCAAGTAAAATTCTTTGTCTTTTCTTGCATCCAATCTTATCAAGTGTTTTAACTACATTCCATGTCAAACCATTTCTTCTTGGTGGTACCCTTCTTAGAACTTTTGCAAGACATGTGTTTCACCGAAAAGCATTCCTTTGCACAAGAGCAAATTACTTCTTTGAAAAATGTCCACTTGCATTCTAATGTTAGGCTCTCTTGATGCTCTATCATGCTTAACATTTGGTTCACCATATCAGCATATATAAGTTCTCATTTGAAGTCTAGACATAGGTAGAAATGATTCACATCATGATTGGAGGCTACATGCTCGGGACGTTTACCACACTTGACGTCAATACATAACATCCTATGATCCGATTCCGGATTCCATTCACCAAGTGTAAATCTTTGTATGCATTCTAGAGTGGCTTCCGAGAATAACATATAGTCAATCACGCTATCATCATTGTGCTTTCTACATGTAAAGTCATTGGTGCCTTGCCATAGAGATACACCATTTGCAATGAGCATTCCAATACTATTGCACATATGTAGAAGTGACTTTCCATAGTGATTCAGTTCTTTAGCATCATTAGAACTTCGATTATACATGTATGAGTCATCCATTCTTCTTGAGACATGTGGCATGTCGACTTGTTGTGTGTTGTGTTGTAACGTATTTGTGCGAGCATTCATGTCTCCAAAAACAATGACTTCACCTTGATCCTTGTAATGAGAAATGTCTTCCTCTAGTTCAACAAAGGGCTGATCTCTATCCATAGCCAAGCGATCATAAAAGTTGGAGTCATAGTGAGGAATGTAGCAACCGGCCACAAACGTGACTTGACAATTTGGTGGGCTGATTTTTAGCCATAAGTAGAGTTTATACTTATTTTCTTTGACAATGGAAACATCTTTCAAACCCTTTTTGGTCATACATGCTACGCCTCCTTGGCGTCTTTGTTGCTTTGCATTTTTGGCCCACATCAAAGAATGCACATCGTATTTGTCAAATCCAAGAATTCGTTGCACATCATGCTCCCATGTTTCGACAAGAAGTATCACATCGGAGTCATTGATAACATCATCAATGCCAATTCCCACATTCCATGGATACCCGTTACAATTCCAAAAGCTTATTCGCAAGCGTGAGTGGTCTCATAGATCATGTGTCCCTATTTGTTGGGTGGACTTGCATCCTCCTCAAGTGGCTTTTCTAAGAGAGAGAGAGAGAGAGAGAGAGAGAGAGAGAGAGACACCAAGCCATCTCACTTACACACACGTCCGGGCGGATTTGTGTGACAAAGGCCTTATAATACATATTTCATGACTATATAGATGATATACATATATATGTAATTATTGTACTATAATTATTATGTATAATATATATACTTGTGTGTTTTTGTACTACATAATACATACGTATGTGTGTATATACATGTGTGTGTGTGGAAGCTTTCTAATCATTGAGCAAAAAAATTGAGCGAAGGCACATTCCGAGCAAGTTCGAGGGTAAATTTGCACAAGAGCAACAATTGTGAAAGAAAATAATTATCCCATGCATGTTTAGCACCACAAATTCATGAACCGATGGACACAAAGTTAGATTTCAAAACTATTCATTAAATTTATAAAATTGTATACTCGACACATAGTGCAATTCTAAGTAATCCTCTCCAAAATAGTCCACCAAAAGTTTGGCATGTACATCTCCCAAAAAAGTCGACACATGAACTCCATAACCTATGATGCTATTTGAGAACCTCCCAAAGCTTGGAACAACTCTACTTTTGTAAGTGCAGATTGATGCACAAACTCATGGGCAATGGAGTCCAAACCCAATATTCTAAAAAACACAAAGTAGATGTGCTTGCAAGGCACGTATGCAACACGTTTGCTATCACATCTTTGAAAATCCTCACACGAGCACCGAGGGAAGTCTGCAAGTGTGACAACATACGTAACACCTTTCTCCACTGACCCAGTTGTACGAGCATGAAACACCTATGATACATTGGGGACCACGATTACATCCCTTACTAATTTGGTTGCCATTGTTCTTCCCTACGCAATCCTATTTTGAAAATCTCTTGTAAATTTTGATCTCCATCTAACAAGTTTTCCATCCCTAAATTTTGGACGAAATGAACTCGGTGTGCTAACACATGTTCTAACATTGCAGTTGCACTCAGTATTTGCATGTGCTTCTTTAAGAACAAACTCATTGTTCAATAACATTTCAACTTCAGATGGTTGTAGATTAGTGCCCTCTGCCACAATCCAAGTCCCAGAAGTAGGTCCTAGAGGACCAACAATCAGGTCATCCACATTCCAGGTATGAGTGTTACTACTGTTGCAGAACCATACAAACCCCTCGACAATGCCTCCCAGATTGGATCCTCTTGCAGGATATTTTTGCCTTCCCCAAAATTTTGGTGCAGGAACTCCGTGTTTCACTGAAGGTGCCATTTCAATAATAAACCTCCCACATCTTGTACTATGATCTGCAAGAACACCGAAGCATGTCATTTTCCTTCCAGGCTCAGTACGCCTAATTGCCCACACAGTCCAAGACACTTTTTGCTCCAACCACATAAGGGGAGTTGTGGAATCCTGTTGCTTGTTGTCTACTTCCACGTAGCCCATTCGCCGTTGTGACTGTCACATACTCAGGTCTGTGACTGCCATCTTCTAGTATTTCATCAGGGTCCTCCAATATTGGTCTAGATCTTCGAACACTCTTTCCCCTCATTGAATATCTGTTTGTCTCAAGACTTGGCATGCGCATCTCCTGCAAGGAAGAATGAGCTAGGTCTATAAGCTTCTTACCTGACCCACCTCCAACTTGCTGACTCATAAACCTTGCAGCCAAATCTGCCACCCCTGGTCCAGTGCATGTGTTAGTCCCTTTAAGGTATGCATTGTACCTAACACTCTACAACACAGCTAGAGCCATATATGCACATGTTGCTTCATACAAACCAATACTAGACTTGTATCCAATAGCTGCACGCATGCTTGCATATTTTGCCTCAGCAAGATTGGTTCTTGGCACAAAAGCACCTGCTACATCTTGACAAACAAATCTATCTCCCCAGTGAGGGACTCTTACATCCTACCAAGACAACCATGTCTCTAATGATGGAATCTCTGACTCAATGGCATGCCCAGCCCGCCAAAATTGTCTAAGCTCCTCTTTACAAACATTTACAGTATTCTCTATGGAGGCATACATCCACTTTCAACACTTAAGTTTGTGCTCTTCTTGGTAAGAGGGACGTAAACACTTTGAAGTATGCCTAACCATACTTTGCTCCCAATGGAACACACATGATCTTTCTTTTTCAGGCATTTTCTTATTTGCACTGCCAAAGTAAATAGTGCGAACAACAATCCAATTTGCATTAGCTTCGTCTTCCATGAAACCTCTAAAATTTGGTTTCTCAAATCCCAGATCCATCACCACCTTGTTAAGAATTCTCCAAAACTCCATCTGTGCATGTTTATTTTCAACTGTAAATTCACATATTGCAAAAGTTAAAAGTTCTCGAACATAAAATATCATATACATGTGCTGACATAGTAGGCCATCCATCCACTCTATGCACATGGTCAAAGTGCACCCACATATCATGTGTTGGACGGGTACGCCCCAACGGACGTCAGCACAGCGAGAACTCACCTAACAAGTAATGTCAGCTAAGGACGAAGCTCGACCCGCAGGCGCGTGGAAGCAAGCATAAGGTGTCAACCTACACACGACCGACTCCTAACTAATTCCTACAGAGGTCCCTACCAATTGTCTAAGTCACAGTCTTCAAAAGTGCAAAAGAGGATTCTTCCTACAACGCTTGCTAGAGCCAAACACCCACCAAACACTTTTGAAACACCATAGAGCTTGAAGGAGACCCTACTAATACCTATAGGCCGCTCTCCCTAAGGTCTATGAACCAAAATCACGACCCAAAACACCAGGTGCAGAAACACGTAGGATGTCTGGCCGAAATCTACAGGTCTTCATTTCCAAAATCTAAAGTGCTTAATGTGTAGCTCTACTCAATGTGAACAGGTGGATATGCTGCAATGCAAAATCAGATAACATATGCTCACCCAAACAACCGATGAAGCTCGTAGAAGGAGCTCCCAAAGCCGGACCGTACACGCGCAATGTTGGTATCGGCTCATAGCTCTAGTCGGGGGGAACACGCTGCACTTCTCCGCACTCGATTCCGACCACCGTAGCACACGTAGCATCAAGACGAAGCTCACACTCTCTCTCACGTACACAACACGCTCACTCATAGACTTAAACTTGTTTAAAATGACAAAAGGTTTTTCATTAAGGTCAAAAAGTGGTATATATACCTTACAACTTCTCAAACCCTAAAGTTCCAAAATCAACCATCTACTCAATCTAACTATCAAAACTGGGATACAAGCTGGAAACTTCTGTAAGTTCCAATATTCACAAGGTGAAAAATCGGGTTTTCTTTAACGAATGAATAATTACAATAAATAATAGTCCGCCGAGTAGTTAGATGCCGTGGGGTGTGTCCAACTTCTAACATCCCCCCGTTCCTTGTTCATGTCGTCCCCGACATGGCCTTGATCCTTTGCTTCATCTTATGGTCTCCTGCATCTTTAGCAGTGATTCGTACCATGCATGTAGATTTAGCATTGTTGGGCCAAAGATATCTGTATGCCTAGTGAAGAACCCCGTGTAGAATGCTTCTTCAAAAGCCTGGAGGTGATAGGATGGTAGAAACATAATTCTTTGATACAACGCATGTATCACATCCTTGTAAGGCTGACCTGACATATCATAAGCACATCTGTATGTATCCTGGAAGAAGAATATGCTGTCAGTCACCTGTCCTGGCTTGAAGGTCTCAAACACTGCTAGGATGGTTCTGCAGATCTTTCTCATCATAATGCATGTAAGGTCAGGTGAGCCAGTCAACAACTTTATGGCGCCCGTTAGGGTTTTCACCATGTATTGTACACTTATTCTCTCACCTGCCTTCACGCCTGGCAGCTTTGGGTAGGTCAGCCAAGTGGGTTGGCTTCTTTGTAAGATTTCTTGTGCTTTCCACGTCCTAACCCTTGGTAGAGGACAGAAGCTGAGGTTATCTCTGATGTGTTTAGGTGCCTCTACCAAGTGTATTAGGTATTGCATTAGGTATTGCAGGTACTTGGTAAGCCAAGCCTTCCTCCACTTTGGCTGAGAATCCACTATTAGCTTTACTCCTTCTGGCCTCGAGGTGTCTGCATTGTAGAGAAGGACCGTTTGCTCTTCACTGATTCGCTTGTTTATTGTTGCTGCCTCATACTTCAGCAATGGATATGGGAGAGAGGGTTGAAGCCATTCACGCCTGAGATTGTTGGCGTCGATTTTCTAAATTGTCATAGATTTGAAAACCCTCTGTTCCCATTCCAAGGCTTCCTTTGTGCTTTCTCTGAGCTATGCCTCTATTGCTTTACACAAATTCTCCTCCTCTTCTTGTGTTAGATCCTGGGGCTCTTGAGAGGAGCCTGCTCTTGGTGTGTCCACAGGATCTGCCACATTGTCGAGGTCGATGCCCTCATTGGCAGCTAGCCCTGAGCTCTCTGCTTCTGCTTGTTGCCGGCCTTTCAACTCCTCTATTTGCTTGAGGAGTGTTTGCTTTTCCGCTTCGGCTTCTCCGCCCATAGTCATGAGGAGGTCATTGAGTTCAGCATTTACCTTTTCAGCCTCCTCGAGATTTATCTTTATGCTCTCCAACTCTTCTTGTAGGGCTTTTTGGTTGTCCTCCATTTTGGTTTGCATTGTGATAGAACCTTCAGCCATCATCAACCTCTGCTTCTTCTCGAGATTCAACTCCTTCTGGAGTTGTTACATCTGCTCCTCATATATTTGACTCTCATAAATGATTTGAGTCGAGCTTGTAGCTCTAACTCTTGCACGTGATGCTCGCAGCTTCTGGATGGTTTGATCTTTGACTTTTAACTGGTCCTTGAGCTCAAGGACTTCATCCAGGCTTGCTTCTTGTTCTATCTCTGCCTTTTCCTCGGCAGTCCTCATGGACTCTACTTCTTTAGTTTCCTCTGCTAGCTGGAGTGTAAGATTATCCCGTTCTTTTTCGGCATCTCGCAATGACTTGCTAAGTTGCAGACACTCTTCTTCAGCTGCTTGCAATCTTTTTGTCGCTGCCTCAGTTGCTTCTTCCTTTGCTTGGCAGTTTTGTAGAGCCGTGGCCAAGCTGGCCTGGAGGTCAGCTTCTCTTTCTTTTTGTCCTTGGCTTTGTGCCTGCAGAATATACCTTTCCATCTTGGTCTTTACTTAGGTGGCCTTTAGAGTTATCAATTCTTCGTCTGATGCCACCGATTGTGCTCTTATTCCAGCTAGCATTTTCATCACCACGTCCCAATCATTCGAGGGCGGGTGCAGGTCTACCGTGTCGATAGAAATTTCCTTTAGCTTAACTAGCCGGATGCCTGGCATCTATTCTTTATGCCCTGTTCTCGCCAAGTCGAATGCGACTGTGGCGGCTTCTTCTCTTGTATAGCCTGCAGCTAGCAGGTCCAAAAATGCATAATATGCCTCCTCGAGCTCTTTTTGCTCAGATGCGGGCTTGGCCTCTTCTTTGGGCTCAGGTTCTGGCCTTTGCTCTTGCTCTTCAGCCTGGTGTTCTTCTTGATTGTCTCTAGCCTCCTTATCTTCTGGTGGAGGGCTGCTAAGAGGTGGTGATGGTGGTGGGCTAGGTTCAGGGCTATCTGGTGAAGCTGTAGGTTTGCCCTTAAAGTCTCTATCTTCTTTCGTTTTTCTTTCCCTTTCTTGGTTCTCTTGTTCATCTAGCAATGTCTACCGTATCCGCTCCACTTCTTCCTCGGTGAAAGGGACATGGGGAATGTTTTCCGCTGCAGCATCAAGAATCTCGAAATTCTTGATATAGTCTTCAAAGCGGTCCCTCTGCACTCTTCTGGAGGATCCGGTCATAGATTCGAGGGATGGATTCCATAGTTCATTTAAATCACCCTTGAGGGCTCTTTCTACTCGGAAACTCTCCATCAGCCTCTCGAGTCTAGCCGCTTTTTGTGATCGCGTCTCTTTGGCCGGCACTTGAGCAGATTCCTTTTTTCCTTTCTTCTGCTCAGGTTGCTCCTCTGCCACTGGCTCTAGTCGCCTCTTCAACCTTGTAGCCACCCTTGGTGCTCGTTGTGGTTCGTCTTCTTTGTCTTCCTTTACCCTTAGCCACTCATTCTGAGATGGGGGGTCAGGCCACCTTCCCTTGGCGTGTAGTGCTGCATAAATTACCTTGGTTATCATTTCTCCTGGCACTATGTAGGTTGGATTTTTGTTTCCCATTTTTACCAAGCTATCATGTATGTATGCCGCATAGTTGATTATCTTTGGGGTGCCTTTTGTCATTGCCCAAGTAAACATTGTGGCAATTGCCCCTGGCGGCATCATGTACTTCTGTGGTCTCTTCGTGCACATGTGGAAGTATTGGTTGTACAATTGGCTCATGATTGCCACCTTTGGGTTGGCGATGTCTTTGAATGTGTAATTAGCCTTTTTCTCTTTGTACACCTTGACTTCATCCCTTCTCTTTGTCACACTGTCTCCCTGATTGGAAAGATCTAGTGTATGGGCTACAACCCGCTCTGTGATAATGATCTCTGTATCGGGTCTGCCGTGCAAATTTGTCACTTTGGCCACTCCATCCTCTTTGATGCTTGTTACAAACTCCCATACTCTTTTGACGTCCACTCCTGCTGGTATTGCTTCGAAATAGTTATGAAGGTCAATTTTCTCCAAGTAGCCGGCCATTTTGCTTCAGAAAAATTCATTGAGCTCTCTTGGGAGCATTGGCAGCTCTATTACATTGTCGTCATTGTCTTTGAACACCCCCTAGTAGATCTTTAGGTCGTTTGACTATAACAGATCTTCCTGTATCCAGGTGCTGGTGGGCTTTAGTGTTCCCTCTGGAATGACAAAAGGTTCCACCTCGCCCAGATAATATTTGATTTCCATTCTCTTCTTCTTTGCTGGTGACTTTGAGGCTACCATAGATCCTGTTGCACTCAGCAATCCAAAGTTAGCATTTTTTCCATATCAGTTGCTAATCTGAGTTTTACTTATCCAAATGACTTGAAAATTGAAATTATAGCTTAAAAGGAACTTGTGAAGCTGTGCATGTGGTCACAGTGCAAATCTGGCCAAAAAAATCCATATAGACATCCTACGCGTAGGATGTCTTTTTCTTCATAATTGGTTCATACTTGACATGTAGGTAGTGTAAGGCTCATGGAACATGGTTATAAGCTTGGATTTGAATTTGAATGTCAAAAAGTGGATTTTTGGGCTGATTTAGGCTTTAGGTCACAGTTTGGATAGATTGTCTATCATAGGTAGCAATTGATGTCCAAATGGGTTGAAACTTGGTGTATGGGCTCAATGCATCATGGTATTAGCTCCTATGATGTCATTTCTTGCACAGAAGGCTAAATTCAAGCTTAAGACATCCTACGCGTAGGATGTCTATTTCATGAGAATTGCATGAAACTTGTTCTGTGGGTTGTCCTTGGCCTATGGAACATGGCCATATTGTTCTTGGATTTGTATTTGGATAAGATTTGATGCTTGTAGGGCTCTGTGAGGTGTTTTTGGGCTCAAAAAAGTGTATCTTGAAGGTGTTGGGGGTCAAAAGTGATTAGAATGGCTTCAAACTTGACTCTATGGGCTCTAGCTGATGAGGTAATTGAATCAAGAATGACAAAACTTCCCCCCCATGCCAAGAAGGTCAATTAGACATCCTACGAGTAGGATGTCTTACTCCTCATTTTTACTCCCTTACCACACAGAAAGTTAGCTGATGTGTATGTGAATGTGTTGTGCAGGTTTCATGAGATTTGGACAAGATTTGGTAGGTCAATGGCCCATTAGTGCCTTTATGCCCTAACTTTGCGTTTTTCCATGCATATGAGGTCAAATCTGATCCAAATGTGATGAAACTTGGTGTAGGGCTTGTAAATGTCATTCAGAACATGTGCATGACAAGAATTGTTGGGTTTTGTGCCAAAAATTGCCCTTGAGACATCCTACGCGTAGGATGTCTACTGATGATTTTTCCAGTGTTAGTGCTCCCAGTGATTGCCCTTTGCCCCCCTAAGTCCCTTTTGAGCCTAATTTCAACAAAAAAGTCAAATGGATAGAGTATAACTCCCTGTGTGGACTTCAGAGCCTCCGAGCCGTTTTTTGACTTTTGGAGTGCTTTTTGGCGATGAAATTCCTCAATGTTGGTCTCCATAGCTTCCTAATCCCTTGGGGATCCTTGCCGTATGGTTTTTGTCGACTTTGGCTTCACCAGAGCTCCCATTGGCAATTTGTCGCTCTAGAAGATCCTGTGGTTGCGTTTACATACCTTTGATGATTTGTGGTGGTCTACCACCATAGGACTTGGTTGTTGATGGTCTAGGAAAGCTGCTCATGAAGTTTGGTGGCAAACGGACTTGCGGTTTGGCCACAAGTGCATTTTGACGCTTTGTGTGTCTGATGCCGTTTCTGAGGTTTAGTGCCGCTTCGGGTCACTTTTTGGTCATGTGGGTCATATGGACTTGTCGAGCATGTCGAGATGCTCCTACCCATAAATTTTGGTAACATTTGGTCGCCGATTCGCCGATTTCCCATTTGGTGGCCTCTTGCGGGTTTCTAGGAATTAGGGTTTTTCCCGATGGTTTCCCACTGCCTTTGGCTATCCAGGACTGGTCTCCTAGACTAGGGTAAGCTACTGATGAAGTCTTGTTGCTTTCGGGTTAGCCGTTAGGCCGCCGTTTCTACTTGCAGGTCTCTACCGCTCGCTTTGTATGTGACCTCTACGCTAGTTTTCGCGACAGAATGACAAACATGCGTGAAAAGCTCAAGGTGGTGAGCCTACCTCTCATGTCTGGATCTGGTTGGGTAGACATGCACGTCGTAGAAGCTGTTGGAAGGTCGATCCGCTCTAGGTGGCAGAAGCTCTCTCCACAAGGTCAATAGTGAGAATGACCAAAAAATGGGGTGAAAATTTCTTATAATGGAAGTCCCCGAACCATTTTTCATGAAATTTGACATGTGCTCCTATCTTTCTGCAAGATACAGTTTAGGCTCAAAAATTTCTTGATTTGGACTCCATTTGCTCTGTTTACCAGAAATTTGTCTTTTCGGTCAAAACCTGGCCAAAACACGCTTTCCGCTCCAATCTCATAATTGAACCCCCACTGTACCATAGGTTGTTCTTTGGTCATTGGTCATCCCCATATTCTTTGTTTTTCATTACGACTGTTTTTCACTTGTTTTTTGTATTTTTGAAGTTTTTCTGCCGAAAATTAAAAGGAAAATAGCAACTCAAACCCAAAAAATCCCCAAAATTCATAATAGATCACAAACATCACCGCAACACATTATATACACTCACATGCAAATTTTATGGCCAATTTAATATGAGAAAATCATTTGGGTTGGTTAGATATTAGATTTTATGACATTACCTCTTTCTTGAAATCATAGTCGTCCTCGACTATGAGGTAGAAGAGATAAAGTCTTAGTCATTAGTCAATCGTACTTAGCGGGTAAAGGATCCCTTTTTACCCTACGACATCTTTCCAAGATGGATGACTAATTCATTTGGTGCTTGGAAGACATAGCTGCCGCAAGCATGTCTGCTCTTTAGTCCATTTCATTCTCCCAAAGTAGAGTGACAAATTCTACTTGGTGTTTGAGAGACGTCGTCATCACAAACATGATTCTAAGCATGCATACTAGTTAAATTTGTGCACAATTAAAAAGAGGACTAGTCATATAAGAGAAAAACATGAGTCATTTAAAAGAAATTTGTACATTTGCTTACTCTAATGTAGCATTGTAAGCATTGACAAGGTTCATACTATCCTTAAGTTGTACTCCTTGCATCCATTTAGCATCTTCAAAAGGATAATTTTTGAACTTAATAAGATACCGTCGGATTATCTTACCATGTCGTAGTACCTTGTCTTCATGCCGAAGGACAGCTTTGGGTTGTAGCACCTCTTCTTGGTCTTCGACTTCGAGAGGGTCTTCAATAATTGGTTCAATTGGTGGCTCTCCTTTGTAGGGCTTAAGTAAGCTTACATGAAAGGCATTGTGTATAAGCCAATGGTTGGGCAACTTGAGTTGATAAGCCGTCTCATTGATAGGCTTCAAGATTTGGAAAGGACCATAGTATCTTTTTGCTAGTTTAGCATAATACTTTTGATGGCCCGTAGGATTTTTGCCCGTCGTTTGCCTTAATCGAGCCTTAGGAAACTTGAGTAAGACCCAATAATTTTCTTTGAACATTAAGGCTCTTCTGTGCTTATCAGCAGCAATTTTTTGCCTTTGTTGAGAGATGGCTATAGCCTCCCTAATCTTTTGAAAAGATTCTTGTAGGTCATGGCTATACTCATCGGCGGCGAAGATCTTCCCATGTACTTTCAGTAGCAAGGGACTTTTAGGTCTTCCCTCTATGATCTCGAAAGGTGCTTTCCCTGTAGAAGTATGTACAGTATTATTGTAGGCATACTCTACTAGCGGTAAATACTTTTCCCATTGTGAGCGTTGATCTACTTCGGTAACATAAGTTTTGAGTAGATCGAGTATCGTAAGATTGGCTATCTCACTTTGGCCATCCGTTTGTGGGTGATAGGCTGAAGAGAAATTCAATCTTGTTCCTAGATTTTCAAAGAGACCTTTCCAAAAAATACTGGTCATTCTAGGATCTCTATCTGACACGATGGATGTGGGTAATCCATGGTGCTTGAAAATCTGAGATATGAAGAGAGTTTCCATTTGATGTGCCTTAATAGTCTTTTTGACAGGAATGAAATGTGCTTGCTTGCTAAACCTATCAAATATTGTCCATATTCCTGTATTCCCATGGATAGACTTGGACAATCCAAAGATGAAATCCATGGATATACTCTCCCATGGTGAATTTGGAATAGGCAATGGCTGGAGTAATCCAGGTTGCTTCCCTCTATCATACTTGGTCTTTTGGCATACTACACATTTTGAAACATACTCTTGTAGGTCCACTTTCATGGTAGGCCAATAGAAATACGTCTCTACTCCTCGGAGAGTAGGTTGAATACCTCTATGCCCTGCATATGGAGGAGCATGGGATTCATACATAACCTTCTCACGAAGGGAATGAGTAACACATAGCCTATTGCCGTGGAGAAGATAACCATCCTGCAAGGTGAATGGTTCCTCTTTCTTCCCCAAAGCAAGGGCTGACATTATGTCTCTAAAGTCAGGGTCAGTAGAATACTCATCTATCATAGAGGATAGATCATTGTGAGTAGCTATAGACACCGCATTAACTTTTGGTCATCGTGAAAGTGCACCGGCAACTTGATTGTGCTTACCAGCTATGTGAGCAATATGGAAATTAAATTGCGAAAGAAAATTTGCCGACCTCATTTGTTTGTCGAAAAGCTTGGTTTGCGTCATGAAATACTTGAGACTTTGGTGGTCGGTTCGTAGGATAAATGGAATCCCCAATAGGTAGTGCTTCCATGTGTCTAGGGCATGTAGAACAACTAAAAGCTCTTTCTCATAAATGCCCAAGACTCGTTCATCACCATTGAGCCTTCGGATCTCATATGCTATGGCATGCCCTTCTTGAAGCAAAACAGCTCCAAGGCAATCACCACAAGCATCACATTGGACCTCAAATGGCTTTGAGAGATCCGGAAGCACGAGGACTGGTTGGGAAGTAAGCTTCTCTTTGAGTTTTTCAAAAGCATTTTGCATCACATTGGACCTCAAATGGCTTTGAGAGATCCGGAAGCACAAGGACTGGTTGGGAAGTAAGATTCTCTTTGAGTTTTTCAAAAGCATTTTGCTCCTTAGCAGTCCATACAAACTTAACGTTCTTCTTAGTTAAGTCGTGTAGTGGTCCTGCTACTTGAGAGAATTTTGCTATGAAGCGTCTATAGTATGCACACATACCAATAAAGCTTCTTAGCTCATGTAGATTTCTTGGGTTAGGCCATGCTTTTATTACCTCTAACTTTGATGGATCCATTTGGATACCATCTTTAGAGATAATATGACCTAAGTATTGAATCTCTTGAAGGAAGAATTCACTTTTCTTTTGGTTGAGATAAAGCTTGTTCTCCCTCAATGCTTGAAAAATCACTTGGAGATGCTACTTATGTTCCTCCAAAGACTTGGAGTAGATGATGATATCATCAAAGAACACTCCAGTGAATTTTCGGTATGGTCTAAAAATTTTCTCCATCAAACGATTGAACGTAGCTGGTGCATTATTCAAGCCAAAAGGCATGACTAGATATTCATAAAGACCAAACGTTGTGCGAAACGCGGTCTTTAAGATATCTTCATCCACTATCCTTATTTGATGATAGCCACTCTTAAGGTCAATCCTACTGAAGTAGGTAGAGCCTTGTAGCTTATCAAACAGATCTTCTACCCGAGGTACGGGAAATCTGTTTTTGATAGTGATATGGTTTAGTGCTCGATAGTCCACACACATACGGTATGTACCATCTTTCTTTTGCACTAAAAGGACTGGAGAACAAAAGGGAGAGGAACTAGGCCTCACCATCCCTTTGTCTACCAGCTCTTGTACTTGCCTCATGATCTCCTCTTGTTGAGCTTGTGAGACTCAATAAGGAGGCTTGTTAGGTGGTGAGCTTCCAAGAAGGAGCTCAATACGATGGTCATCATCCCCTCGTTTTGGAGGTAAGTCCATAGGGATATCATCGATGAACACATCTTGGAATCCTTTTAGAAAATTAGACAAGTCTAACTCTTCTTGATTCCTATCATTTGCATTTGATGAAACATTAGTATCTTTTGGAGACTCTTTGACAAAAATCATGTACGCAGAAACTGAGCTCTTCATTGACTTATCAAAAGAAAGAGGATTTACAAGTGGAATAGTGCGACCACGCTCACTAGCATCTATATACATGTTCTTTCCCCTGTAAGTGAAGTAAATTCTCCTTTCAGGGAACTTCATGTTGGCAGCCATGCAATCAAACCATGGTGCCCCTAGGATAAAATCCTGATGTTGGAGAGGAGAGATGAAGAAGTCTTCTTTGTCGACATAGCTTTGGAAATGAAGCCTCAACTTCCCAATCAAGGGAGTAACGGAGGCTTGTTGTCCCTTGAAAGCTGCATCAACGACTACTATATCTCCCATCTCAAAAGCTTGAATTCCCAACTTGGTGGCCAACTCTATTGATATGAATTTAAGAGTAGAGCCAGGGTCAAACAAGATGAAGGCATCATGCTCTCTTACCTTTCCCCAAGCATAGGAGAGTGATGATCCTTTGCAATGAGCATCCTCTTTTGGAGCTTCGATGCTGGAAGCTCTAGGAGTCTCATTGCGAGTATTCTTCTTGGGGCAAGAACGATAGCCATGTCCTTGCTCTCCACACTTGAAACACTTATGGTCTTTGGGGCTTCTCCATTGACGAGCTGATTTTTGGAAGTGCATAGCTACATGACGTATCTTGGAGGACTCTGTGAAGCCCTCGTCCCCAAAGGCCGCGTCAAATTGCTGGATGAAGGCCAAGACTTTGTCGGTAGCACCAAAGGTGCCATTGTAGGTGAGAAAAGAGATACTCTTTCCTCCCTCCTTGAACTTCTTTAGCTTTTGTGACCTCCACCATGCAGGAAATGATTTGCGATGTCCTCCCCTCTTGTATTCTCTAGGAGAATAGCCATAACTTTCATCGGAAGAGGAGGAAGGTGAAGAAGAAGGAGAAGAGGGTGACCTCTTCCTAGCCCTTTTCTTCCTTTATTTCCTCTCTTGCCTTTCAGAGTGATGAGGAGAAGGACTATGGGTTTCTCTTTTCGTCTTGGGATGAGTAGGCGATCGTCTAAACCGCCTTCTTCGTGGAGCCACATCTTCAGAAGAACTTAGACTTTCATTGCTTTCTTTCTCTTTGGATTCCTCCTCTCGAATGGGAGAGAGTCTTCTTTTGGGGGTCTCTTCAAGAGGCCTCCTAAGCTCTCTCTCTTCTTGGAGAGGAAGGGAAATTCCATAGGCACGAAGTTGTTGAGTAACTTCGGCTTGCAAGGTAGGGTTGCCCATAGCTTGTTGCAACCTAGTCACAAGATAATTCACAAACATGGGAGCATCATCATTAGCACCTTCATGTGCAAAATCAAAGCTATCAATGTTCATTCTACTCTCTTGATTATTGTCAGCCATGTTAACAAAATTTTATGTATGTACTTAGTGTATGCTTTGGCAATTCAAAACCTTAGTTGCCACTCCTCTTAGCCTTTGAAAATTGGCTCTTAAGTATCTACACCCACGGCTCAAAGTGGTTAATTATAGAGAGTAGAGGAGTAGGTCTAACATAGCAGAGTTGCCAAGGGCTAGCTCCTTTCGGACTTCTTATGGCTCAATAATGGTAAAGCCGTAGGCAAGTCTAAAAAGACTTCATTATTAAGTCCAAAGCTCCCGAGGTGTGCACCATCCCCCACATAGTGGGCTTAACAAAACCGATATTAGATCCCAGTTCCACTTACCCTATTATAATTAACAACATCAACCATTTATAGGCTACTTAAGGACCTCTCTTCTTAAGCAAGAAAAGAGAAACCAAATGCTCCGATACCAATGTAATGGAATTAGCCTATTCAACTTGAGAATAGCGGAAATTAATGAGAATACTTTCGAGAAATAACTTTGTGAGCATAGCGGGTAGACATAATTGAAGATAGCAACATAATCATAGCAATTAGTTAACTTGGCATGAACAATACTTTTGCAAGAGAGAGAATTTAGAGAACATGACAACAGTTGAGGACTGGATTTATGTGGAGCCGGTCCCCCCTCCAATAGGCATTTGTATTATGATTTCTCCCATTAAGAGAGACTTGTTACAATACATTCTTTGTGTTCCTTGTGACCTAGGTGATGCAATGAAGATGGAAAGCTTCATGCATCACAATCATAGCATAACATGAACTTGAAGAAAGCTTTAATTGTCCCAAGCCTCAGTCCCAATACCTCAAACACCTTCAAAGGTGGAGAGAGCTAGCAGGGAATGAGGGTAGGGAAGAGGAAGAAGAAACATTTCATAGGAGAAAGAACTAGTTCCTCACTTATCATACGCTTGTTGCTAGCATACATAATAGCATAGTAATGAAGAAGAAGGAGATGACAAGCTCAAGCATTGAAGCATGGCTCTTGGTTGGATTTGCACTCCATAGCCAAGAGTGTTGGTGTAGGCTCTCAACCTCTACTTGCTTGGAGAGGGAGATCTTGCACTTTGCATAGCACACAATGAGAGTGATTGTGAGTGTGTGTGGGTGAGTATACCCCTCAAGCACGCCCCTAGATAGCTTGGGTCGAACCCCCCTTGTAGCTCATGCTTAAAGCTCATTGGACCCTCCCAGGCCTAGCCAATCATGAGCAGGAGGCATTACAAGCAGTAGGGGTAGCCTTGAGACAAGTGTCCCCCTTTCCTTTTTGAGAGAGAGGGCTAGATAAATGCTAAAACAATTAGATAATTCATGTACTTTATCATTGGACCCCTTTGAAGCTTAGCCAATAGGCTTCAAGCAACACATGAAGGTAACATGGGTAGGGGCCTGATATGTGTCCTTGCTGCCTCTTCAAGTTGGGGCTTCCCTTGTGTGTGTGAGTGGGTGTTCTCTCTCTAGCCCCTAGGAAAAGGGCTTGCCCCCCCTCTTGTAGGAATGATTTTGACTTTAGGTGATCAATCACCTTACTCACCAAGCATGACAAAGCACTTGAACTAGGGGGTGTTCCCACAAGCATCTCAGGCAAGCTTCTCAAGGCACCTCAAGTACCTTAATCATGCAGCAAGTCAAGCACCTCAAGCATGGAGCCAGTCAAGCACCGCAAGCATATTAATCAAGCACCTCAAGCATGACAAACACCTCAAGCACGACAAGCACCTCAGGCAGGACAAGCACCTCGAGCTTGGGCCGGGTTCCCACCTCAAGCTCAGCCCTAGCTTACCTAAGGTCAAAGGACTTTTACACACATTTATTGGAGGTCTTCAATGAAGCTAACCCTAAGGTCTTATGCTCCATTGGTTAAACTTGCTCTTTGATAGACCATCTCCCTTTTGGGCCCCTTTACCATTGGCCCCGTGTTGAGATAGATCTATAAGCACATATCTATATCTTAACACTTGTTCCCGTTTATTCTCCCACATTAAGTGATCAATTTAATATGAGAAAATCATTTGGGTTGGTTAGATATTAGATTTTATGACACATTCCTCTTTTCTTAAGCTTCCACAATGTGAAGCTCCGCACATCCATAGCTCTTTTGGTTGCCCTAACCATGCTGGTAGTTCTGATCCTGCTATTGTAGCCGAATCAAACTCTTCCACTGGTGTTTGGTTTACATCTTTGTAACTATGGTCTTTCAGGTGTATTTTAGTTGTCGTCTCGCCATGTCTGAGGTATATTTGGTCATATCCCCAATCTTGGACCATCTTCAGTTGTCGCATGAATGGTCGTCCCAAGATTATCTCATAATTGTTCTTTTTGTCAAAATCGACTATTGCAAATGTATGCTCGTACTCGATCCCGCACGAAGTGACAATTACTTTTTCCAAGAGTCCGAGAGGCTTCTCCATGAACCCATCTGCCAACTGCAGCTTCATCCTGGTAGCCCTCACAGCTCGTTTTCCCTATTTTTTCCAGATTTCCTTGGTGGCGATAGCAACTCCCGCTCCACTGTCAAGAATAGCTTTGGAAACTACTCCTTGGAATTCTACCGGTAGCGTCGTGTTTCCGTCTTCTCCCTCACAATATTCTCCAACCTTATTCAATGGTACCGGGCTAGTGTTTAGGTTAGGCCTGTCCAACTCCCTGATTCCTTCTTGTAGCTTCAAGGTGGGGTCTTTCACTCGAAATTTTTCTAGGAATTTTCCTACTGTGGTCCACATGTTTGGCCTTAACCTTAGGAGTTCTGCTAACGTGATTGTGCATGCCACCGGCGTGGATAAGAGCTCAATCAATCCTTGTGAATCCATCACCTTGTTAGAAGAAAGTCTTTGAGATGGGAGTGCTCTCACTTCTGACTTAGCTTCATATTCTCCTAGGTAAGAGGGCAAAGTTCTCAAAGAGTCTGGTTGGCTGTGCCCCGAACTAATAGATCCTTGGTCTCCCCCTTGTGAATGTCTCTCAAAGTTCATTTGTGATCTTGCCTCAAATTCTTCAATAGGAGGTAAGATCGCGTTCTTTTCTTTTCTCGTGCTATTCATGTGGTCATTCATCCTATTAGCCTCGTTGGCCTCTCGGATTTGCTTCCACAGATCATCTTGACCCTTACCATCCTTTCCCATTTCTGCCAATATTTTAGGATGGACTCCGTCACTTGCCTCGTCGGTGGTATTTGGCACTATGATAGGCTCTCCTCTGGACTCATGATCATTAGAGAGTTAATTTTTCCTTTTTTTCTTCATGTTTCTCTACTGTTGGTTGGATAGGGGTTGGAGCTGGCGCGTCATGGCAATTTGTCGGTTTACCCAATGGGTCTTCCATCAATGATTGAGCTGTCTCGATCATCTTTTTACACATATCCAACCTTTGTTTTTCTATTTCCGCATATGGATATGTCATCCACCTTTGCTCGTGGGTTTGTTTTTTTTTAAGTCGAGCTTCATAAGCTTTTAGAAGCGCATCCAGCTGCTCGTTTACCTTGTCTGCCATTATGGATCCTCCTAATCCTGCACTTTTGGGATCTGCCATTTCCTTAGGTGCTATGGCTGCTGTGGTGTGTGAGCTTAAGGTAGCTAGATCTTCTAACCATTCCAATCTGTTCTTTGTATGTTTCAACTCATCAGATAGGGCTGTTTGCTCTCGTTCTTTCTTGGATTTCCTATGCGCCTTTCTCGCTTTCCAAGTGCTTCTTTGATTTTTCGTTTCTAAACTTTGGGCATCTGATTTTGGTTCTTCTATTATGGGTTCTTTCGTCCTTCTTTGGGCTTGGGCCCGTGTTACCGCCTGAACAGGTATGATTGTTTCATTTTTCGATACTCCACTGGAAGGTACTATTTCCAACAGGTTCAAGGTGGTTTTTTCTCCTTTGCTCGGGTTTTTAGGGCAATCGGGAATCAAATGAGTAATTCCACATTCTGGGCAATACACATTGACTCTAATGATTTCATCATGAGGACAGTCTCTCAGCCAATGGTCTCCGCCACACTTGTAACAGGGGCCCTTGGGTTGTTGAGGTGCTCCTTGCGCCCCTCGTTGCTGGTAAGCCTGTCTCTGTCCGCCCATGCCTCCATTGGCTATGAACAACAATGTTCGTTCATCTAAGCTATATCTTCCTTCTCCTGAGGCTTTTGCAGAAGTTGGAGGTCCTTGATTCCCTATTATGCTCCATGGTTCTGGTGTCGTAGGTTCTTTCGGTGGATAATAGACAGGGTTTGCCGCATATCCATTGGGATCTTCATAATATGCATACATAGGCACCAAAGCCTTTTCTTCTGATTCAGTTACCGTTGGTGTGTATCTTATACCAACTGGTCGTAAACCTGGTAGGGGTGGTTGTTGCCCCAACACCGGTTGTGGTCTTTCTACACCTACAGGTCCTGGTAAGTTGCCTGCTTGATATCTAGGCATCGGTGGAACTTGAGGGGAAGCTACAGGAGCTTGGGGAGCGTAATGTCTCTCCCTCACATATCCCTTGTTATAGTAACATTCCTCGGTCCCATGGTTTGTCCATTTTTGTTCAATAGCACACCACTTGGGCTGTTTAGCCTCGGGTTTGGCGTACAAGTTGATCTTTTTTAGCACTTCAGCTACGAGTTGCTCCTGGTTTACCACTATTTCTCCTTTCAGTTTTGTCTTGGAAGGCTTGCTCCCACTTTGCTGAGAAGATGAATCGTCATCAAGGTCCTTGAACTACCCTTCTTTGTAGACCGCACAATTGTCCACAAGGTATAGAGCCTCCTTGGTCAACTCATTCAACGTCGTGCTCCTCTTCATATGTAAGTCTTTCTGGAGAACCGCATTCCTTAGTCCTTGGATGAATATCAGCATAAGTCTGGACTGAGTTGACAGTTCTTCAACAGGACAGAACTGAACATATCTTTTTAGTCTTAGGGATGCCTTCCGTACAGATTCCCCATCTTTTTGTTTGAATTTATGGATTTGTGAGATGGTATTATGAGCTATTCCCCTTTGAGAGAATTCCTCAATAAACTCGTCAAACACTTCCTCCATCGACTCAAAGTCTCTACGCTCCACAGAGTCAAACCAAGTTGCAGCGTCATCCTCTAGGGTTAGACCAAACCCTGCAAATTGGGTAGGAAAGTCTAACACCTCTTCGGCTCTTATTACACGCACAAAGGATGCTACATGATCTCTTGGGTCTCTGTTTCCTGTGTATTTCTTGTTTACCCATTTTTGCACTTGAGAAGATCTAATTCTGCGATGGTCTACAAACCTCATCATTGGATCACCCCGTCCAAGTCTATACACCTCCTCAGGCCTTCTGTAATAGGCTGGTTCCTCGCCCAACGGTGCTCCTAAGCCATAATTTTTAACGATTCTCACTGGAGGTGGTTCTTATCTTTGAACTCATTCGCTGGGTGGTCCTCCAAGCTCGATCGACCCTTGTGTCTTTGGCGTACTCTCTGCTTGATACCTTGAATAGTGTGGTGGTTCTTGCAAATCCCTGAGCCCTCGTGCGGCTTGATAACCATCTCGATTTCGGTCTGGTTCCATTGTTGCACTCTGTCGAAGCCATGCCTACAATGATGGCTGGTTTGCTGGTTGGTCTTGGTTGTTGAATACTTGCTGTCTGGTGGAATGTGAGGTAGTGTCATACTCATCTGAAAATGGATTTGTTGACTTGCTTGGGGTGTGGACGGCTCTCGGCATTTCTTCAGGGGCATATGCTGATGCTCCTGGACCTGTTGCTCTTTCTACTTCCTCTGGGAGAATATGTTGGTATTCTTGCCCGTATCTATCAACAAAAACTATGCCCTTCCCCGTAGCAGTTTCATAATAGAATAAGTAAAGAACCTTGTCTTTGCTTAGTTCGTTTACGTATGGTTCTTTGTTGACAAAGTAAGAGACAATACCCTTGCTCTCGTGTTTGTAGATTCCCACATTATCGTTATAAGTTGGAATCCTGATTGTTTTCTTATCGTACATAAAAATAGCTTCGTGTCGATCAATGTTTGGTGGCGGCTCTTGCGTTTCTGAAACCATTTTCACTTTAGCCACATTGTCTCCATATCTCTTATAATCTTCAGGGTTGCTAACTATTAAATAGTGGTTTCCCTTTTCGTCTCGGAATCTATCTCCATCCTCATACACTCGGATTATCTCCAATCTTTGTGCTGGCCTCTCGTCTATACAAATGCACTTGCAGCCTCGATAGTCAGAATAGACTAGGGCTCCTCTTGAGTTTGTCCCCTCTAAGAAGATCACCGTAAGCCTGGAATCATTCAAAGGATTTTGGGAGGTGCTTCCTCCTTGCATAGGTCCATCATAGGCGAAACCTCTTGGCCGTTGACTACCCATCATGAAGAAAGATTTGTCTGACGAAGTGTCAGTATCACTACCTTCCTCAATAATCGGTGCTAGCGAATCTAACCTTGCCTGAGTTACACTCTCTTCGGTGGACACTAAGCTACCCTGTTCACCTGCCCCCTTCTGGTCTCTAACAATGTATCTTTCTGATCTTAAATTCATCAAACTTATCAATGAAATTTATCACAATTCCAACCACTCACCTGGCAATGGGTCAGTTTCTGCACAACTTCGTGCTTTGTTGCTGAATATACCTGTACACAAGAGTTTTAATTTTGGCAATTGAATCAAAGCATTTATGTGCTAGAGGTTATCTTAGTAATGATTGGTATAACTAGCAGGCTTGCCTTAGGCTACATAACACCTTACACTGCTCAAAGTCAAATTATGGCTTCATTTTCTTGCATTAGACATCCTATGCGTAGGATGTCTTCTTCATCAGAATGGCTTTAAACTCGAGACTTAAGCTCTCCTTGAGCTGCTGATCACCTTGGTATACTCAGATTTCAGTTTGGAGTCCCAAATCACTCAGAAGACATCCTACACGTAGGATGTCTTTTTGGCCTATTTGACCCCAGATTTGTTCCACAACTTCCCCTTGATTTCAGTATCCCAGTGGTATGCTTAGATCTTGATTTGGATGTCAAAAAGTCCCAAACTTCAGCTGTTTTTTATTTTTCAGTCAAAAGTGCTAAAGTCCACTTTGAACCCAATTTTCTTACCCGAATGAGGTGAAACCCCTTTCAGTCACTCAATATATCATGCAAGACACACTCATGCCTCCATCTTATGGTTTTGGTCTCAAGTTAATGTTTTGGCACTATTTGGGTAGGATGTCTAGCAATTTCACTCTTTCTGGCCTTATCCTGTCAAGAGATGGCCAAATTTCTACTTTCCAGTTGAAATTAGGGTAAACCCTATCTTCAGAACACACTGGTCAACTCAAAATCCCAAAATTCCTCCCAGATTGGCCTGTAGACATCCTACGCGTAGGATGTCTCCTAGCTTAAAATTAAAGTTTTTTTAAACTAATTAATTAATTTATTTTTGACAGGAATGCTCTGTAGACCTATCAGAAACACTCATAGTAACTTTTGAACTTCAATTAGGCTTTCAACCACACTTTTGCATCTTTTTGCGTCTTTTACAGGCTTGTAATGATTCTACCAAGCAAGTGTACATACATGAAATGCTCTAGATATGAATCATGATGTTCTACTTACTCTACTCCTACCTATCATGAAGAAATGGTGATAATGGTGTTTTTGGTTTCTTTTTTGGCCTCTCCGGACTCTCAAGCTCTCCTCTCACCGCTTCTACCACTCCCACTCCTACTCTAGAACTCAACTACTACCTAAGTCTACCTCCTCTACCTCAGTCGAAGGATCTAGGCCAGACACATGCTTCCTAGACTCCCTCTAAGACCTGGAGAGTCCTCCACCCTTTGATCCTATCTAAATGTAAAGCGAGACTCTTGGCAAAAATCCCAATCCTCAAGGATTAGTCTCGGTCACCTACCTAAGGTTTCCGTCCCCGGCAGCGGCGCCAATGTTGGACGGGTACGCCGTGACGGACGTCAGCACAGCGAGAACTCAGCTAAGGACGAAGCTCGACTCGCAGGTGCGTGGAAGCAAGCATAAGATGTCAACCTACACTCGACCGACGCCTAACTAATTCCTACAGAGGTCCCTACCAATTGTCTAAGTCACAGTCTTCAAAAGTGCAAAAGAGGATTCTTCCTATAACGCTTGCTAGAGCCGACCACCCATCAAACACTTTCGAAACACCATAGAACTTGAAGGAGACCCTACTAATACCTATAGGCCGCTCTCCCTAAGGTCTATGAACCAAAATGATGACCCAAAACACCCGGTGCAGAAACACGTAGGATGTCTGGCCGAAATCTGCAGGTCTTCATTTCCAAAATCTGAAGTGCCTAATGTGTAGCTCTACTCAATGTGAACGTATGGATATGCTGCAATGCAAAATCAGATAACATATGCTCACCCAAACAACCGATGAAGCTCGTAGAAGGAGCTCCCAAAGCCGAACCGTACACGCGCAATGTTGGTATCGGCTCGTAGCTCTAGTTGGGGGCAACACGCTGCACTTCTCCGCACTCGATTCCGACCACCGTAGCACACGTAGCGTCAAGACGAAGCTCACACTCTCTCTCACGTACACAGCACGCTCACTCACAGACTTAAACTTGTTTAAAATGACAAAAGGTTTTTTATTAAGGTCAAAAAGTGGTATATATACCTTACAACTTCTCAAACCCTAAAGTTCCAAAATCAACCATCTACTCAATCTAACTATCAAAAATGGGATACAAGCTGGAAACTTCTGTAAGTTCCAATATTTACAAGGTGAAAAATCAGGTTTTCTTTAACGAATGAATAATTACAAAAAATAATAGTCCGCCGAGTAGTTAGATGCCGTGGGGTGTGTCCAGCTGTTAACCCTCACGGCACACGGACACCCCATCACCTACGACGGACGTGTATTATGTATTTGGTAGAGTCAGGTACCGGGCTTGTCGGTCCAATAGGGAAAGGTAGAGTGATCGCCGATGAGAGGCGCACTTTAACTTGGACATTCAAGGGATTAGTTGGTTAAGCATGGGCGCCCAAGTGTGAATGGGGTGAGCTCCTATAAAAGCCAACTAAACCTAATTTTTACTCATTCTCTCATTTGTGCAATTGAAGAGTGCTCTTGCTCCATCTCCATCTTCTTCTTCTTCACCTCCTTGTGTATGTGTGTGTGAGAGAGAGAGAGAGGGAGAGTGTGTGTGCGATCGAGCATTACGAAGGCACGACGGCGGCGAAGCGGTTGAGCACGGCACGACTGCAGTTTCTTCTTCATCGTGGCGAGGAATCCACCACGAAGGCGAGCGTAGAGCGGTGAGTGACACACCCTTTGTTTTCTTGAGCTTGCTAGTTTAAGCTTGTTGTGTGCTTGGAGCCGTTTGTGGCTCGCACACGGTGTATTGGCAAGTCCCTTGCTTCGACAGTGTGGCAAGGAGCGCACATTTTTGGCGCCGTTGCCGGGGATATGCCCTACACTAAGCTCGGTTAGCACTTTACGCTTTCTTCTGGTGCAATTTCTATCATAGGAAAGGCAGGGAAGGAGTGTGTGGAGATTTCTGTTTTTTGCATTTTCTGCATTTGCTGTCAAGTTTCAATTTCTGCTATTGTCTGCGTTTTTTCAATTTCTGCAATTTCTGCATTTTCAAGTTCGGCGTTTTCAATTTCTGCAATTTTCTGTATTTCTGCGTTTTTTTAATTTTCTGCAATTTCTGCATTTTTTCTGCAATTTCTGTAATTTTCTGCAATTTCTGTAATTTTCTGCAATTTCTGCATTTTCTGCATTTCTACGTTTTTTCTGCAATTTCTGCGTTTTTTCTGCAAGTTCTGCGTTTTCAATTTCTGTATTTTCTGCTTTTTAAAAAAAAAAAGTTTTTTTTTGAAAAAAAAAATATTGATTTTTTTTTTTTTAAAAATCGGAAATCAAAAACGCGAGCGAGCGGGCGGCTAAATTTTTTCGAAAATAAAAAATGTGTCTCTTAAAACGGACGGGGTTGGTTTGTATAAAAGATAGATCGGGATCGGGATCATTTTCCCAAGCCCAAGCCCAAGCCCAGGCCCAGGCCCAGGCCTCAGTCTTATGATATATACTGGACTCACTCTTATATATATACCCTACTCCCTCAAGAGAGAATGAGAGCATGTGGGACAAGTCCTCCACTCTCCTCCTTTCTCTTCCCACTTGCACCCTTAGACTTTCTAGTTTGGGCCTAGTTCCCTACTGGAAATTGACAGTTTTAGGGATTCCGAGGGCATAGAGTGACCAAACGGAGGGCTGTAAAGCACGGCACGACCCTCTGACCGATACGCTCGTTTCGAGCTATCACACGGCCCATTCCACGACACGCTCTAAAAAATCTAGCAAAAAAACAAACAAAAAACACGCTAAAAACTAGTCACAAGGCCTCCTAGAGCAGCTTTTTGACACCTTAGGGTATCAAAAGCACATGCACTTACGCTCTGGGCGGGTGCTAGAACACGAGCATATTGAGGGTGCCTCTGTTCATACGGACACCCATTACCCATCCACGATAAGCTCTAGACCCTCAGCGGGGACACAAGGTAGCACCACCCAAGACCCTAAAATAGCCGCTAGTGATTCCTCCTCCGACTCAGAAATCATGGAAGCATACCGTACCCAAAACACTGAGAGAGAAGGCCATGCACCTCCCGAAGCTCCACAGCCTAGTACTAGTATGTTTAGCCGTTTCATGGAAACATTAGGTAGAGCTACTCGCTCGGAACCTGATGCAAATGAAGCACACGAAGGGGGTGGGGAAGTGGAATCTCCTTTCACATCGCACGTGGACCCCACACCCCCAAAGAGTGTCCATGTGGATATCCTACCAACTTCTTACCAAGAAGGCCCTGTTGAGCTGCCTCCTTCAGAAGTTCCCTCTAGAGTACCGTTGGTGACAAGTAAAACCACGGGGAGCAACATTGCTTCTACCTCACAAGAAACCATTAACACGTCGACTCTAGAAGGATTGTTCATTAATGATCATTGGACATACGACCTCCACACTGAGGTGTTGACGGATCTACACTCTGGCCACGCCTACCATGTAGGATGGATAGAGATTGTACAATCCACCTCTAGTGCCACGAGCATCGAAGATCAACAGAAAATGATCTGTAATGTTATCCATGGCATTATTCAATCTGAAAGGCAAAACCGAGGGGTAAATATACTCTCAACTGGCCCCATGAGATTTCTAGATACGAGCAAGGCTCAACAGCCTACTCTATCACAAATGGAGACTCCTCTAATGAGCCCCATGGACCCATCTTACGTCATTTCACCTGGGGTCTCTATGCAATCTGAGCCTCCGAGCGAAAACTTTAGCTTCCCTAACTTGGCTCAACCCTCTATTAAGGAAAACCCAGTGCTCACTCCAGGGATAAGCCTGACAGAGAATGTACCGATGATATCTACGGTTAGCGCAGTGCCACTACCTAGTGTCGTAGTACCTAATATGGGGCCTCGACCGTATGTGCCTCTAGCCCCTTATGCACACATGGCCCCCACACCTCCAATTGTACCACTTGCTTATGCTCCTCGAGTGCCGCTCCCTAGCTCTTATCCGAGTGGACCTATGCCCGGTTATGTTCCATATCCTGCATCATCTATACATATGCCAAGACCGGTACCCGTCCCTCTCCCACATATGATTCCAAGAGTACCTCCACCGGCCCTACCTCGTCACATAGGTGACTTGGCAGCGTTTGCTCAAACCATAGGTCGATCTATCGCGGAAAATATGCGTCACGCATCTGATAGAGAGCCTAGAAGTAAGGCAGTACAAATTGCCAAACTCACGCAAAAATTCAATGGGGACGAAGATGCTAGAAAACACATTGAAGTGTTTGAACAAGTATGTGATTCCTTAGGGGAACGCAACGAACTACATAAGTGCAATGCCTTAAGCTTGACATTAAGTGAGAAGGCTGGAGATTGGTATAGGACCCTAAGGGTGGACGAGAAAACAATCTACCCTACCCTTCGAAGGTTGTTTCTAAAGGAGTACATACGAGAAGGTGTGCTTTGGGGTGTAGCATCTCAGCTACAGAAGGCCGAACGTAAGGAAGGAGAGTCAGTAAGGGACTTCATTAGTCGTCTAAAGCACTTAAACTCTCGCTGCCCTGTAAATGAGCGCTTCAACAATAACCAACTGCTTGATCGATTCATTCGAGGGTTGAGGAATGAAGGAATCTATAATGGACTAGTGATTAGAGGTATCACAACCTGGGAAGATGTCACTGCCAATGCAATCCAATAAGAGGACAACTTGATGATAGCAGGCATGAGGGTGTCTACTGACACGAGATCCACTAGCTCACAAGCCATTGAGTATGAACCCATGACTGCAAAGCCCATTGCCAATGAGCCAAAGGTATTTGAGACATTCTTGACAGACCTCACCAAGGCAATCCAAGAGTCTCTTAAGGATAATCGACCCCCTCAAAATAGTCACATGTATCCAAGAAGGGAGCAACAATGGTGTTCCATTTGCTTAGGTCCACATAGCACTAGTGAGTGCCCTACGTTTAGAGTAAAATTTAATGGAACTTGCAATGCATGTGGTAGGTATGGTCACCAAGCTAAGGATTGTTTAATGATCAAACGTATGATGGCAAATAGACCACCTGTAGCCTGGACGGATGCACCTCGAGCTCCTGTATTGATGCCTACTCCACCTGTTGAGCAACTACCGCAACACATGGTCCCTAGATCTCAAAATGTTGTACAAGCTACACCGCTACCACCTCCTGTGCTAGGACCGCAGCCCCCGCATCCAAGAGTCGCCCCTATGAACCAAGTGGGTTGCGAGCCATCAAATGCTTATGCAGATGGTTGTGAGGAGGAAATAGACACTAGTATTGCCTACGGACTTGATACATTGGAAGAATGTCCTATATACTACATGGAAGATTGTTGGGGACAAGTCAAGCCGGTTTATCAAGCTGCTGCTCTCGCATCCATAGGTCAAAATATCAACACCCAGGCTAGGAGGCCACCTCTTCAATGCTACGAGTGTGGTGGACCACATCGAGTAGCGGAGTGCCCTATTAGGCTGCAAAAGAATGCTGCACAGATGCAAGTGAATCAAGGGAGCACGTCTGCAATGCCAATACTCACATGTAATCGTTGTGGCATAGATCACTTGATTGCCCAATGCCCCTATAACCCAAATGTGCCTAAAATCACACCCCTGAATTTTGTCGAAATTGCTAGTGTGACATCACCAATACCACTCGTTGCACCCGCTTATGCGATTACACGGTCCATGCTTCAAGGGCCAGGCCATATCCTCGAAGAGAGAGATACCGCGTCAGTTATCCAAGCAAAGAAAAAGAAGACACGAAGGAAGAAGTCGCAGAATATGGAAAATTCAAAGCCAAGTTCCAAAACAAACATAGGAACAGGAGATGACCTCGTGTATATGAATGACCTCGAGGATGATTCAGATTCAGTCGAGACAATGGAGACTACAACCAATACCACAAAGGGAAAGACCGACAAGGAAAACCGTAACATGGGACCAAATGAAAACCGAATGAGAGAAAACCATAAAGAGCCTCTGAAAACACCACAAGTGTTTCCAAATCCAATCCAAGACCCCCAAGATAAATCGCAGGGGCAAAAAGGGAAAAATCGTAAAAAGAAGATTGGGACGTACCCAAACCCTGTAGACGAGATTAAGCAGGTGAAACATCTAAGAGGTTTAGTGGAGGAGACTCAAAGGAAACTAGAACCAGAACCCATGCATATCAAAATTCATGACACAGTGTTTCCCACGCAAGTTCATCCACCTCACATGAACCATAGACCATTAGCCATATCTAGTATCATCCAAGAAGGGAGTGAGGACGGGACATCAGAAAGTGAGCATACACCCTTCTTGTTGGGAAGGATGTTTAACGAAGGAATACCTGATCCCATTGAGGAATATGAGATTCCATCCTCACCAGTTCCTAGTCAAGGACCTACACCCTGCAAAACGCCAATGAATGTTGCCAAACTAGTGGACTTCATGTCTTCTGAGGTCCGAACCACGATCATAGCAAAGCTGTATGGAGATCCTGAGTTATTCCTTGCACTTCGAGCATTCCTTAACGGAGAGCTACGAACGAGATTACCGCAGTTTGCGCAACCAAATAGGCCTGACTCGATTATGATTGATGAGGAAAATCATGTGCAATCACTTGACTTAGATGGACACGAGTCTGTGATCGAGGTACCCATTAACGAATTAGGGCAGTATTTTGAAGGCGACGAGTCTAATGCGACCCTACCCATCACTACCAAGGGATTAACTATAAAGGGAATTCTTGATGGTGGTGCGGGAGTTAGCATCGTTACAAAATATTGTTGGGAATCCATGGGAAAACCCCGCCTCAGTGTTACTAACATTGTGGTAAAGATGGCAAATGGTACCATAGCCAAACCTATGGGGATGCTCAAGGATCTTAAGATCAAAGTTCTAGGACACAAGGTACGACATACGTTCATTGTAATGGATTTCTCTAAACACCTTATGTCATATGAAATGATTTTAGGACGACCATTCATGAGGGAAGCACAAATGGTTCACGATTGGTCTAAAAATCATGTCTATTTGCAATTCCAAGACTCTGTCCTTAGAGTGGATTTGGTGACTGGTAAGGTACACCCCTTAGGGAGTAAAACCATTATTGATCATCGCTCTGACACCACGGTTCACTCGGCCCCACTACAATATTGTTACACTTGTAAGAAGGATACAAACATTGGCCAAGATTCTCCTTACATGGATGTGTTACCGGGTATGACGGAATCAGACAATGTGGATTGGGTCCACCTAGCATCAACCATAGACACTTGGGGAAATAGGGGGACGACCTGGGTAACACCTGAGGGGGATGAAATTCCTATACCCTTAAATATGCTACAAGCAATGCATATCGCTTCCGACAAGACTCATCCTAAGGTAAAGAAGAAAACATACAAGTGGGTCCCTAAACCTTCTTTAGTGACCATAGCTAGTGCTAAAAAACAGAAGCCTTGTAAGAAACGTACCACTCGCTCCAAGAAAAGTAAGAAAATGTTGCGATGGATCCCTAAACGACTATTGGAAGCCCAAGGCTACTATCAAGGAAATGATCAAATCTGGGTGCCAAAACGTAGATTGTGCTCTTACCTATCACCTGACCCAAGTGCGCCCCATCCCGTAGCTCCAAAACGAATCAATGATCGTGGAAAGGGAAAGATCACAGAATGCTACACACCTAGTCCAGAGCTAGTTTGGGTACCAAAGAAAGAACGATTTGTTCCACCTAGCTCAGGAACAGGGAAATCAAATGAAGCTTCTTGCTCTTCATGTAGTTCCTATACGCAAATAGAAGCTTCGACACAACCTCCACCTACCACTGTACATATCCATCCAAGCACGAAAGAGTTTGCACCTTCCGGGGTAAGTTCACCACCTACAACAACGTTGCAAATAAAATCATGGGAGAGTACCTTACCACCCTTGCAGCTTGACAAGGCACCTAGGGTAATAACAAACTACTGGCAAAAATCCTCACCTATTACCAACTGGAACAATTGGTTTCAAAGGGTGACAAGCTCATTTCAAACGGTATGATCTACCCAAGGAAGGGGGGAGTGTTTGCTGACAGTCATCATTCATTTGTTTCCCTCTCAACCTTTTTCCCTGACCTCTCAATCTCCGATCTTAGGGAATGTATATATATAGCCTTATACTCACAAAAAAACAAAAATAGTAAAGAGCAAGAGCGCCTAGCAATGAGAGAGCACCCTATCAGATCTTACATATAAGTCCAAATTCACCGTGTCAATTCAAGCAACACACAAAAACAACTCTTATGTTTTAAAGGCCTAACCAAATCTATCTATCTTGTCAGAAATGGCTACTTCACCAGAGGCATGCACTTCTATTTTTGATGAAAGGTACCCCTTGTCTTTTCAACAAGTGTTCTACGTATGCTACCCTATACTTTCTTGCGAATGGGATTTGATAGAGAGCCTTGCATGTGAGAGAAATTTTGAGGAGTTAGAATGGCTGATACGTCTATGGCTAACTAGTGATCCCTACCCAGTAGCGAATGTGTCTCCAATGGCACATGCTTATTATTTTGCACAAGATGAGTATCCACGCATCACGAGGTTCTTGATTAGCATGCTTGCACAAGAGGATGATGAAGAGGAACTAATAGAGACCGAGGAAGACTATGGCCTCACGGACAACGATTTTATTTATCTAGATGATGAGGATAGAGGCCTAGCCTTAGGGTGGCCACCCGGTTTATATAATATCCTCTTTCCTTGATTCTAAAAGGGGTGACAGATAGGTAGGTTAGGGGTCTAGATTGTGTTTTGAGTTTGTTTTTTAGGAGTTTTAATTTTTCCCACTGATGTGCCTCCTGGAGGTATTCCTTTTGTTTCCTAGTGTGTAAAGGAGCGTGTTGCTATTGATAGGGTTTGGACCTTCATGGAACCTTTCTCTCGTTCACACTTCAAATCAAGCGCGACCATCAACACAAACAGGTGTTTCTTGTCCATTAGCATTGCCCTTATCTTTTTTGCATCCATGTTTGTCTGCTTTGATTGTGATTGGTAGCATACTATTCAGCGCATTGGCTTAGTATCCAACATTTAATTCAATGCAATCTTTTGTCATAATCACTTGTTTAGGTGTAAAAATCAAGCAGTCCGACTAAGCTAGTTTGACCAAGCTAGGTATTAGAAATCTTCTCTTAATACCATGGGGAATGCCTTCCTAATAAACAATGGTTACTTAGGTTCTTAATCCGATTTAGGCAGCATTGTATGAAATGTACTAGGGCTTTCTAGTGGGCTTAACCCTAGTGACCTTTAGCTTAAGTATTATAAAGGGAGTTTACTAATGTGATGAGCCTGGGGAGGGTAACAGTGTTATATGGCCCCCCAAAGTTACAAAATTAAAATGCTGAAAATGAACAAACAAAAAACCAAAGTGCCACAATGTAAAATTTTAAGCTGGAAGAGAAATCTCAGCTTGATTTGGTACTTCACTCACATGTATCGCCTATGGTACTAGAGCCCTAGAGGTTCCCAGTGTGGGCGCTTTTCCTTGAAAAGCAAAAAACCCAAGGCATACAAAATAAGCACACACATCATAATTGAATCAATGTGAAAAGACTTTGGGGGGTCAAAGAAAAAGTAATCAGTTAGGCGATGATTTCATGAGAAATTCCTTTTATGGTAGCTTAACTACAAGGTTTTCTAGATATAGCCTCTAGTCAGCCCTCGAACATCAATACTTGGCTCTCGCGATTAAACAACTTAATTGACCACTGAAAATTAAGAAGCTTGCCCATGGTATTAATATTCGATCTCTAGTGCCTTTCGACCGTCAAATTAGCGACCCCAGACTTGTTTAATTTTCTACTTGTACATCTGTTTATGCATTTGATTACATTGCAATTTAATGTTCATTGCTAACAAATTGTTTGAAATTCTTTGACCAATCAATTTTTCTACCTAAAACTGCATATGCTTTTTAAGAGAATGCAATTACTGTGCCAATGTTGTTTGATTTTGCAGTGACTGAAGAAGGTTAAGGACATTCATCTCAAATGCTCTTCCACCTCGACGACCCAGCTTCAACTCAAAAGCTTCCGAGGACGGAATCTACATCACGAAGGGGGGCATGTTAACCCTCACGGCACACGGACACCCCATCACCTACGACGGACGTGTATTATGTATTTGGTAGAGTCAGGTACCGGGCTTGTCGGTCCAATAGGGAAAGGTAGAGTGATCGCCGATGAGAGGCGCACTTTAACTTGGACATTCAAGGGATCAGTTGGTTAAGCATGGGCGCCCAAGTGTGAATGGGGTGAGCTCCTATAAAAGCCAACTAAACCTAATTTTTACTCATTCTCTCATTTGTGCAATTGAAGAGTGCTCTTGCTCCATCTCCATCTTCTTCTTCTTCACCTCCTTGTGTGTGTGTGTGAGAGAGAGAGAGAGAGGGAGAGTGTGTGTGCGATCGAGCATTACGAAGGCACGACGGCGGCGAAGCGGTTGAGCGCGGCACGACTGCAGCTTCTTCTTCATCGCGGCGAGGAATCCACCACGAAGGCGAGCGTAGAGCGGTGAGTGACACACCCTTTGTTTTCTTGAGCCCCATCACCTACGACGGACGTGTATTATGTATTTGGTAGAGTCAGGTACCGGGCTTGTCGGTCCAATAGGGAAAGGTAGAGTGATCGCCGATGAGAGGCGCACTTTAACTTGGACATTCAAGGGATTAGTTGGTTAAGCATGGGCGCCCAAGTGTGAATGGGGTGAGCTCCTATAAAAGGCAAATAAACCTAATTTTTACTCATTCTCTCATTTGTGCAATTGAAGAGTGCTCTTGCTCCATCTCCATCTTCTTCTTCTTCACCTCCTTGTGTGTGTGTGAGAGAGAGAGAGAGAGAGGGAGAGTGTGTGTGCAATCGAGCATTACGAAGGCACGACGGCGGCGAAGCGGTTGAGCGCGGCACGACTGCAGCTTCTTCTTCATCGCGGCGAGGAATCCACCACGAAGGCGAGCGTAGAGCGGTGAGTGACACACCCTTTTTTTTCTTGAGCTTGCTAGTTTAGTCTTGTTGTGTGCTTGGAGCCGTTTGTGGCTCGCACACGGTGTATCGGCAAGTCCCTTGCTTCGACAGTGCGGCAAGGAGCGCACACCAGCGTCTAACATCTTGCAAGTTACCACAGGGACGCATACGATTCACCAAGTCCACACCAGTACCATGACCCATTGTAGAAATTTTGAAAACATGAGGTTGTTGCTTGGCTCCTAACTAACCTGGAAATAGAACACTATGCAGGTATGGGTATCGGCTATTGCTCTTTAATTTCAACATGGACTCAAATCCCATTGAAGTGATACCTTTGTCTTTTTTGGTTGTTTCCAAACTGTGTTGTACACGATCCGCTTATTAGAGAGTGGAGTCACAGTGTCAAGGAACCTAGAAAATTCTTTTTCGGCTAAGGGAGTATTCCTAGAGGAACTTAGGCCCATGAGCCTATCCATTACAATTTCTTCTGCTAATACTCTCTCCAACTGTTTGGCTGTAGTCAAAGGATCTAAAGCCGCCCATACAAGAAAAGCTCTGGAAATACCTTTTTTTGTAGCTCAACTTTTTCCCTCGGCCACTGGATGCTTGTGATAATCAAGATGAATTGCACATCTAGTCACAATTTCCTTTTCAATTGGGATGCAGTAATAAATGACTGCAGCACAAGCGTTTACACACTCTGGCATCTGATGACAATGGACACACAGAAGCTTTCCAAATTCAGCTCCAATGAATCCCCATTGAGGTGCTCACGACAATTGTCCCTTCCACTAACTCTCATTTGGAAGTTTTGTTCTCAATTGATAACTACAATCAAGATTAACACATCGCAAATGGCCACAACATCTAATAAAGCGCACAACACCTTTGAACAAATCACTACTGCATGTCACATATTCCACCCAGGAATGCCCATCAAAACGTTGTTCCATACCGTTCATACTTGAGCTTTCACCTTGTGGTGGCAGCTCAAAAGCAATATACCCATCATATTGACATGGGATCTCAGACACTTGCATAACATTCTGAACTTGACTCAAGGCCACTACAAGGTTTTTTTTGTAATGGTAGGGTTCTAATGATGTCAATAACACTTGCACATGGATGCCCCAAGTCGGTAATTTTCTCTTTGATAACTATAGGTAAATTTATTGAACCAACAACATTAGGAAATAAATCAGAGGTGGCAAGAATCTTGTAGAACTGTGAAACTTCATGGTCAAGGGTGTAAATTGGCTCACCAACATTGTTCTCTCCATGTTGAAGATGACCATTATCTCCAGACAATGTTAGGGGACACAAAGAAAAATCTCCATTTGGGATATCAAAATGTTGTTTTAGAGTGTCAACCTTCATCTCTTGAAACTGACTGTCAAATAGCAGAACAAGCTTTTGACCTCGTTGGGGTTTGTAGATTGTAATGTGTTTGCTCATTGCTAACTGAAGATATGTCTTGTAAGATATATATGTAAGTATGTTACACAGGCCCAATAGATAGAATATATGTAGATTAAAGAAAGGAAAATATTCGCCACTATAAAAGGTATTATTTCAAATAATTTATAATGTCATAAAGATTACAGGCGGCGTTTGTTTTTTATATGAGCACAAAAAAAATTCTTTAATGATAATCATCTTTGGTAATAGAGTCGTTGTCAGTGTCTTCATGTCTCAACCAGGGCTAGAAAAAAACATACGTCCTAACCAAATAAATTAAGGGCACACTTGAAATCCTCCCGATCTATAAAAAATATTTTCTTCTGGCGCGTGGAAATAAAGACAAAGTGAATATTGTCCTCGATAAAAACTTGTCAATCTTACTCGATCTTTTTTCGATCGAGGCAAGCTCATCATTGTATTGTGTATGGTCACGTGGACGGATTGTCTTATTGGACACAACCATAATTAGATCGGTCGTCCGACCTTGTGTGAAACCTCCACAAAATTTTGTCTAAACCTAGCAAAGGCATACTTCGTTGGCGGCGCATCTGTAATGGCTACGCAGGGGTTACTACGAGAGAGAGAGAGAGAGAGAGAGAGAGAGAGAGAGAGAGAGAGAGAGAGAGAGAGAGAGAGAGAGAGAGAGAGAGAGAGAGAGAGAGAGAGAGAGAGAGAGAGGCTGAACGTCATTCTGAGAGTGAGTGTCTATTTGCATTTGCAGCCGCCCGTCGTTGTCCAAGGGAAGTATTTTGCACCGCAATATTACATTCTCCACAAACTGGTTCCCTATTGCAACCATTCCGTGCCGGCGGGGAATGGTTGTAGCAGCGATCTTGCACATGTTGCTCTATGTCTGGGGCACGCTGCAGAGCAGAGTGCTTCCATCAATCTGTTGCGCAATTTTTTTTCTGAAACTGGTTCTTGCTGCAACCCGTCTGCGCCGCCACGGAATGGTTGCAGTTGGGATCCATATATTGAATCGCACGCTTTCTTTTTGAAAATAATGGAATTATCTAAATATTAAATGCCTCCTTAAGCTTAATAATTGAAATATTATATGGTAAGGGTTGCTGTTAAGGCGGTTACGCCGCTAGCGGAAGCTAAATAGCGAGAACTCAACCAACAACAGAATTTGTCAGACGAGGACGGAGCTTGACCCGCAGGCGCATGGAAACAACTAGGTGGGTGTCAAATCACCTACTCGACCTTCTAATGACAATCACTACTAAGGAAATCAAATCTAAGTTCTAAAATACGCAAGTGACTGAAATCCGTACTACGAACGAATGCGATACGAAACAGGATCTAGAATCATTGAATCGATCTCAAACTCAAGGGGAAGTCTATACACTAGGTAAGAACAACACCCTAAAGACTTGAACTGCAAAATCAACCTATAACCACTCCGTGCGGTAAATGCGTATGAAGACAGGCCGAAAAATACAGGTAACCGAAACTTGACCCCGATGGTACTAATGTGTAGCTCTACTCATTGTGGTTCTATAGATATGCTGCACGCTCTATTCCGACGCACGAGTTGGAAGAAAACTCACACCGAAGCTCGTAGGAACTTACCACACGTAGAAGCCGATAGCGCGCACTCTTGGTATCTGTGCGTAGCTCTCACCGTTGCTAACACAATGGCGGTGTCGCTTCTCCAATGGCGGCCCCGTAGCTCGCGTAGCAAGAAGATAAGACTCTCTCTCTCTCTCTCTCTCTCAGACACAGTCACGGCGCTCAAAAACTCACCTTGATTAATTGAATCCTCCTTAGGTTACAAAACTTTGGCTTATATACCTCAGCCTTGGAGGTGAGAACATCTCTAATTATTTACATCAACAGGTGAAATTACTTCGGGATTACAAGCTGGAAACTCAATTGAGTCCCGTTAGTTAATGAATGGCTCAAATCAAAATTAATGTCGGAAAGACATTTATTATAATCAATGGTTACAAAATGATGGGTGTGAGCAAAAATGTGGGTGTGATCCTCTGCTGGCTCAACACTTCCTCTGCTGGCTCAACACTCCCCCCCTCCGCGTTCATGTCGTCCCTGACATGACTTTTAGGCTTGGTCAATAGAGTCCTGTCGTCTTGAGCATCTGTAAATGTGATTCGTAGCGTAGGTTGTCGATGGTCAAGGTTGGGCCGAATATTTTGCTTTCGTGAGTGAAAAAGCCGGTGTAGAAAGCTTCTTCGAATGTTTGCATGTGGAAGCTAGGCAAAAACATAATTCTTTGATATAAGAGATGTAACACCTTTGGTGATGGCTGCAATGAAAGATCATACATCATATCCGTCACTGTGTCGGCCGTCGATAGTAGACTCGAGGTCGTGGCTTTATCTGGCGCGAACACTTCAATGCATGCTAAGAGAGTCCTACAGATTTTCTTTAGCATCTGACACAAAAGGTCAGGAGAGCTAGTAAAGAGTTTGATGGTGCCCGTTAGGGTTTTTACCATGTAGGCTTTACCTATTCTCTCTCCTGCCTTTGGTCCTGGCATCCTTGGGTAATTAAGCCAATTTGGCTTCTTTTCAGCAATCCTGCCATGCTCTTTCCAGCTTCTGACTCTTGGCACCGGGCAGAAGGTTGCATCCCCCCGAATCTCCTTTGGAGCCTCTACCAAGTAGATGAGGTAGGCTGGGTATTTGTTCAGCCAACCTTTCCTCCATCTAGGTTGAGAATCTACAATCTTCTTTGATTGTTCATCTTTTGTGATGTCGCCTTCGTAAAGAGCGACATACTGCTCCTCCTCTATTCTCTTTTTCGTCTTTATCACTTCAAATTTCATCAGAGGGAAAGGCAGGCTCGGTTGCATCCACTCTTCATGGAGCACTTTTGTGTCTAAACCTTGAAGTCTAATGGAGATGAGGAGTCTCCTTTCCCATTCCATTTCCGCCTTGGCACTTTCCTCTGTTGACTTTTCTATTTGGTCCTGGAGCCTTTGTTCTTCTTCTTCAGAGATTCTTGAAGTTGAGGCCACTTCTTGAACTAGGGCTGGATCTTCAATTGTGGTTGCCTCTCCAGTTTCAGGTAGCTCTATGGCTGCTCCCCCTGCTTCTTCTTGTGGTGTCTCTGTTTCTCTTCTTTGTTGCTCTTGGAGGTCTTGGAGCTGTTTGCGGAGGGCCTCATTTTCTGTCCTTAGTGTTTGGTTTTCTGATGTGAGCCTCTCCTCTGCAGCCAATGATCCCTCCGCCATGTGCAATCTTTGCACTTGCTCTAACCTTAGCTCTCTTTGCAAACTTCTGACCTGATCTTCCAGAGCTGGTACGAGGGCTCCCTCTTGTTCTGTTCCTGCTCTGCTAGCTCTAGGGGTGGTCCTGAGTCTCGCGATTGTCCTTTCTTGAAGTTCGACTCTCTCCCTTAGCTCAATGAGCTCATCCTTGGCTGCCTCCAGCTCATCTTCTATTCGCTCCTTTGCTTCCTGTGAACTTGTTACCTCTCTTGAAGCTTCGGCTAGTTGGAGTATCAAGCCGTCTCTCTCGTTTTCTGCGTCGTAGAGTGATGCTTTATGACTTTCAGATTCAGTCATAGCATTCTCTAACTTCTTCTGCAACTCTGCTTCCTTTTGTTTTGCTGTCTCAATTGCTACTTCCTTTGCTCTGGATCTTTCTTTAATCTTGCTGAGCAGTTCATGCACCATGTGCATGTCTTTTTCATCTTCATCTGTCAACTTGACAGCTCTTTCTGCCACCACCTCCAATGGCTTCGGCTCTTCTAGTATGTTTTGTTCATCCATTTTCTCTTCACTCTCCATTGTACCCTTTGTCTTTTCCTTCGTCCCTTCCCGATCATCTTGTTTTCGTAGGGATATCCCATAAACTGCCTCCAGGGCCTCTTCTTCACTGTATCCGATCGCTACCAGATCCTCATAATCATCTTTCTTTTGCTGAACTGGATCTATCTCCTTTTCCTTGGTCCCGGCCTTCGGCTTTTCCATAACTTCTGTTTCTATTTCTATTGTGGTTTCCTCCACAATAATTTCCGTCTTCTTCGGGCTTGGTACATCAGTAAAGGAGGGCTGATTGTCCTCAGTCATCTTGGCTTTCCCTTTGTTTGCTTGCCCGTCTTTCTCTCGAAGTTCAGTAGACTCATCTACTTCCTTCTTCTCCTTGTCGTCCTTTTTCAGCTCAGCTTTTAAAAGCTGTACTTCCTCTTCAGTATAAGGCTCGACAGGTTGCTGCTCCAGTATGGCCTCCGACCCCTCATAAGCTCTAATATATTGATCATATTGATCAACATGTGGCCTGGCTGAGCTGGTTCCAACTTTAGTGGGGTCTGGCACCCACATTTCTTCAAAGTCCCCCTTTAGAGCTCTTTCCGCTCTAAACTGCTCCACCAGCCTTTCCATTCTTGCGGCTTTTTGACTTTTGGTTTGCTTGGGATCAGCCTTCTTCTTCGCTTTCTTCTTGAGCGGCTCGTCCACAGCCTCTTCAGGTTCTGAAACTATTTCTAGTTTTCGGCGTGCTCTTGTGGACGCCCTCTTGGATACTTCTTGCTGTTCTTTCTCTTCATCGGCTTCTCTAAGCCACTCATTCTGGGAGGGAACCCGTGGCCCTTGATCCCTCGCTCCAATAGCTTCATAAGCTATTCTTGTTAGGATTTATCCTCCTCCTATGTACTTTGGCTTCTGGTTGTGCATGGCGATTACTTGCTCGTGGATGTATTGAGCATAATTCACCTCTTTTGGCATGTTGCTCTTCAGTGCCCATGTGATGGTTGTCGCAATGGCATGGGGTGGTGTAGTATACTTCTGCGGTCTTTTACTGCACACATGGAGAAACTGGTTGTATAATCGGCAAAGGGTCGCCGCTCGTTGATCTGCCATATCTCCGTAGGTTGTATTTTGTTTCTTTGATCTGTAGACCTCTATGGCCTCCCTTCTTTCTCTGACAGAACTCCCTTTGTTGTGCAGCTTCAATGCATCTGCAATGAGCTGTGGAGTGATATGTACTTCAACTGTTTCTCCATCCATGGCTATCAACGTGGCTTTCCCATCCTTCTGAATGGATGTTTCCAACTCATACACTCTTCTTGTGTCTACACCTGATGGTCTCGAGGTGAAGAACCTGTGTAAGTCAGCCTTTTCCAGGTATCTGTTGATGTTCTCTGATCTGCTATAATCCACTAATTCTCATGGGATCATAGGTACATCGACCGATTGCCCTTGAGGATCTCTGAAAGTCCCCTGGTAGATCTTTATTCCCTCTTTTTCTAGTACTGCTTCCTCCACCCAAGTCTTGGTTGGCTTGAGGGTTTCTGTTGGAATATCAAAAGGTTCTGCTTCTGCAAGAGCATTCTTGATGGTTGGTCTTTTTCTCTTAGTTGCCGATGACTTAGCGGAATCCATGGATCCTGTAACTCCAATTACAGAAGTTAGCGTCTTTTTAGTATTGAAAGCCGAAATGAAGCTTTTAACTATTCAAATGACTTGAAAATTGAAACATGAGCTATTCAGGGCCTAAGGATGCAATGTAGGTGAAAAAATATGCAAACTGGACTCAAAAACATGCTTGAGACATCATACGCGTATGATGTCTTTTGTGTCAGAATGACTTCATATTGGTTGTGCTTGTAGCTGATAGTGTATACATGAGTATCATATGCTTGGATTTGAGTTTGGATCCCATTTGGTCAAGTTTTGGCCAGTTCAGGCTCTTGGTAAAAATTTGAAAGGGAAATGGATTTTATGATCCAAATTGGATAAAACTTGGTGGTTCACCTTCAAATGGCATGTAGATCACTTATGTTTGGTGGTTGAAGCCCTGAGGTGCCAAAATCACATAGTGAGACATCATACGCGTATGATGTCTTTTAGTGCATTTTTGGACCAATTTTCTCTATAAGCTTGGTTTTGGCTTTAGATAGGCTTATTCAGTGGATTTATCAAGTTTGGATAGAATTTGGACTAAAAATGGCTCTGGAGACATCATACGCGTATGATGTCTTTTTCATCAATTTTTCATGGGATTGGTTCTGTGGACTCTCCATGTGCTAGTGAAGGACTGTTTATACTCAAATCTTGGTTTGGACTTGAATATGTTGGATTTGGGACAAAAATAGGCTTTGTATGAAGGATTTTTCCTTAATTGGGCTAATGGGGTGATCCACCTGACCAAATGGTTCCAAACTTCATATGTAGCATGTATTAGATATATATAATGGATGTATGATGACAAATGAGCATTTTTTTCTCTGTAAGTGCAAATAGACATCATATGCGTATGATGTCTTTTGTGTCAAAATGGTGCTTTTTGGTTCCAGATAGCTTGTAGATCCTACAAAGTTTCCATGAGTTTGGAGTTATTTTGACAAAATTAGGACCAAAAATCAATTTTATGGCCTACTTTGCGTCTTTTTGGTTTTCCTTGGGTTTTCTAACTCCAATTCTCATGATACTTGGTTCATAGGATGTGATTAACATGTAGAATGAGGCTATGCACTCAAATGTTGAAATGGATGTGAAAATCATGCTGTGAGACATTATACGCGTATGATGTCTTTTCTTGAAATGTTGGTTTTTTTGTGCAAAGAATGCTTTGTGCTAGTGCCCTAAGCCCTGCTAACTAGTTTTCAACTTAAAAAGTCATCAGTTTAGCTAAAAAGCCCCCTTATAGGCATTTCAGTCTCCGAAGTCGTCTTTTTGCCTTGGAGTTGAATTTCTTCAACTTTTCTTCTCGAGAGTTGCATTTCCAGCTCATTGGATATGTTGTGAAGCCACCTATTGTTTTGAACTTGACTTTGGCTCCCCGTTCTCCATCTTTCTCCATTTGGTTGCCCGAAAGCGTCTTTTTCACCATCGGTAAGTGAATCAGCTTTCTTTTGGGTTTTGCTTGCAAACATAAGTCATCCATGTATATTTGAAGCTGCTTGTGAAGTTTCATGTCATTTGGTCGTCAATTTTAGCCGTTATGCCAAAATGACGCTTTGTGTGTCCGCAGCCGAATCGGTTGTTCCGACCTACTTTTGGTGATCCAAACCCGGAGATACTCCATGGTTGCATTGCCCTCGATGTTGTTAAGCTTCCTGAGAAGTTTTGTGTCGTTCCGACAACTTTTTTCTCTTTGCCTCTTGCAGGCTCTGTTGACCTAGGGTTTTTTCAGTCGTTCTTTCTCGAGCTTTGAGTGTTAGAAACTCATCTCCTATACTAGGGTAACCCACCTCTAAGTTCTTGCAAGGTTTGGTTAGGCGGTTGTGCCCCTACCTAGCGTTCTTCCCCATTCCCCGTCTGCTCTTGTTTCTTGGTTTTGGTGAGTTTTCGCGACAAAAGTTAACGATAAGCATCAAAAGCTTATGGCAACGAGTCTACCTCTCATGTCTGGTGTCCTCTGAGCTCTCGTAGCAGTCGTAGAAGGCGGAGAAGGTCGGATGCTCCTGTGTGCTCTTTGCTCTCTCCAAGAAGGTAATAGTGGAAATGAGCTTGATAGTGAAGTGAAAAATACTTAACTTCGGGCTTCCCGGATCACTTGTTACCAAATTTGACATGTGCTCCTATCTCGTCGTGAAATGCACTTTAGGATTTGAAATTTCTCAATTTGGACTCCTTTTGACCTGTTTCTGAGAAATCTGTCCACTTTGCCAAAATATTGTCATTTCGGGCTTTCCGCAACTTTTTCAGAATTGTACCCAATTTTTACCATGGGTTTCCCTTGTCATTAGGACCATCACCGTCTATTCTTTTCTTTTTTCCGATCTCATTTCACCTGCTTTTTTATTTTTCTTTTACTTTTATTAAGAAAATCATAAAAAATAAAGGAAAATAGCAAATTGAAGCCAAAAAATTCCAAACATACACGATAAATAGCTGGTAACCCTGTGTATATAAATATACACTTCTTTGTGATTTCTGGACTTGGATTACCACTTTTTTTCACTTTTTAGCTCCAAAAACACTCTTATTTAGTGATATTTACACATCTAGAGACCCAAATTCATCATTTGATCTCTTCTTGTTGCAAAACAAGGTATATAAGGGCATAAATATTATCAATATCCGCAATCAAACATAAAAAATTGCAAAATCATGTAAGACACTGCCCTTGTAATATAATTTTTGTTTTTCTTTGTTTTTCCCGATTGTAGCTGCTTTGTAGCTCCTGTATACCTCCCCCCCTCCTAGTCTGAGTCCTCCCGGACGACTATGAAGTGTCTGTGGGCGAAGCCTTGTAGTTGTTTTGGTCATAAATTCCCAATGTAATTATAGAGCGACGATACAACATTCTTTCCAATAAAGCTGCTCTTTGTTTGATTGATGGATTGGTGGTCGGGTTTTGGGTTGGTTTTGGCAATTTGGTGGTAGAATCAGTAGATGGATTCTTCATTACCTTGTTGTCTTTTTTCACAATCCAAATCTGCTTCCGCTTTGCTTGTGATTGCCACAAACTCTTTGCGACCCAAACCTGCTTTGTTCTGTGTGTTGATTTCCTCGCCTTGAAATACCTAGGAGTTTCCGTGGCTTGTACTGAAGGGAATTCCCGTTTACAAATCTTTGGGATCCAAATTTGCTTGCTGTAGCTTTGTGCCGTCATGAACTTCTTAGGAATCCAGATCTGTTTCACTGTCCTTGATTGTCGGGGATCACTCTGTTGTCTGGTATTGAAGACTCTGTTTGTGTTTTCTGGCACCACCTTTTTTGGTCTCCATACCAACGTTGACTTCGTTTTTTCCCAAGGTTGAGCTGTTATATTATTGCTTGTCTTCCTTATCCACTATTGAGAATTCCTCATCGAAGAGTAATCCGGTTGTATAGAAACTTTTGGTTGCCATTGCTTCTTCTTTTTCTCTGGTTGTTGTTTACCTTTGTCTTTGGATTCTTCCTTTGGAGTTGTCTCTGATCCTTTGGTGAACTTAACTCATTGACTTTCACCTTCGTATTTGATAAGCACTGATTTAGAACTCCAGTCAATCATTGCATTGTATTTCTTCTGCCATGGTTGTCTTAGCAACAATGGATGTTGTGTAGCTTGGTCTTCAACCACGTAAAACATATGAGGATACACATACTGGTTAATCTGAATATGTAAAACTGTGCATCCGACAGTTTTGATTGAGTTCTCAGAGTAACTTTTTAACTCTTGCTTGGCAGTTTGTAGTTTAGTGTCATTTGTCAATTGTCTATACAAACTGAGTGAAAGTAGGTTAGCTTGAGCTCCTGAATCCAATAGTGCTCTGGCTTTGATTTGGTTGGTTCCCACTTTGCATTCAATGATGGGTTCTTCTTTGTCCTTATCCATTTCTGTTATACTGACTGCGTTTATTCGTATTGCTCCTTCATGGCGCTGTTTCTGACGCAGTAGTCTTCTTTTCTCCATTCTTTCCTTCGCCTCGGCTTGCGCTTCCTCCACAATCATTTTCTTTTTCTGGACACGCAGCTTTTCTTGATGTATTTTGAGAAGCATGTCTTGTGTTAGCGGCAACAGATACTTTTTCACTCTGCATTCACTAATCCAATTGGGCATTTCTTCTCCGTCTAATGTAGCAAGCTTGACGGCTTCACTTGGTGATAGATCTTTAATCACCAGAGGACCCATCCCTCGCTTTTTAAGCTTCTTAGCATGCTGTTTCAGAGTGTAAACTAGGACATAGTCCCCAACTTTAAACTCTTTAGTCCGCACATGCTTATCAAAAAATTCCTTTTGTCGCCTTTTTTGAGAGTAGATGGAAGCTACTGCTTTTAGGCGAAGCTCATCTAGCTTTTCCAGGTCATCTATTCTATCAGAGAGCTCGTGCCCTGTCCACTCTAGATCCTTAGCCACCCTTAGGGTTGAAATCAATAATTCTATTGGCAAGATAGCATTTAGCCCAAAAACCATGTTATATGGGGTCGTTCCTATGGATGTTTTATACGCCACCCTATATGCCCATAATGTTGAATGTAACTTTTGGTCCCAGTCAGTTCTCGACTCAGATACAATCTTTGTGAGGACTGTACATATGGTTTTGTTTGTTGCTTCAGCTTGTCCGTTTGCTTGTGGATGATACGGGGCTGATTTCCTATGGATTACCATGAATTCATCTAGAAGGATCTTTATCACTTCATTTATGAAATGTGTGCCTCGATCACTCACAATTTCTATTGGCAATCCATATCGTACAAAGACGTATTCATACAGAAATTGTGCCGTGGTCCTGGCATCTGCTTTTTGAGTTGCCTTTGCTTCGACCCACTTTGTTAGATAGTCTGTAGCCACAACGATGTATTGTGCATGAGTCTTATATGCAGGAGGTGAAATGGGTCCAACATAATCAATCCCCCATTTTGCAAAAGCTCTTGCCCCCATCATTGGTCTAAGCGGCATATCATCTCTTTTAAGTGGTACTTTGGTCCGCTGACAGTCATCACACCGTTTAACGTATTCCTCAGCGTCCATATGTAATGTTGGCCACCATATTCCTGCGGCTAAGACAAGTTTTGTTGTCTTATCACCTGAGAAATGGCCTCCACCTACTCCTCCATGAGCTTGCTCCAGGATTATCACATACTCAGACTCTGATGCGCAAATCCTAAGCTGGTTGTCTTTACCTCTCTTATAGAGTTGATCTCCTATTAAAGCGTAATCTCTAGCTTCTATCTCTACAGATTCCTGACGAGCTTTTGACGTTCCTTCTGGGAAAGTTCTATTTGTGAGATATTCAACAATATACTGACTCCATTCAGGAGCGATCATTATCTGATATAATGTCGAATACTCGGCTGGCGGTTTTGATGAACATACAATACATACAGTGACATATTCATGTACGCTTTCTTTCATTCCTGGCCAATAGACTCCCAATTGTAACAAATTCCTATATGTGTTCCTTCTTGAACAATGAAATGCACATTCCTGAACATGTGCTTCGCGCAGATATATACTATATTCCTCAGGATTGATACATAGTCGTAAAACATGATCATTTCCCAATTGATACAACCTTCCTGCAACCAATTGAAGATTCTTGGATTGCTGAATAGAAATATGTTTCAGGTTGTATTCTCTTCTATCGAACTCTCCTCCATAGGTTAATAGGTTAACGACATTTTGAGACCACTTCGGTATCATTTCTATGTTGAACAAGTACGCGTCTGGCATGTCGTCATCTACTCCTATAGGGTCTTCTCCATTCGTCAATCGCGAAAGATGATCAGCTCTAAGATGTGTTTTTCCTTTCTTTACTACTACCGTGAAGTCGAATTCCAGTAAGATAATGAACCATCTCACTATTCTCCCGGTATTGCATGGTTTATTCACTAGGTAGAGCAAGGCTTGGTGATCCGTAAAAAACACAAACTTGTTGGCTAGAAGATAATGCCGAAATTTCTTCACAGCATAGATCATTCCTAATCCTTCTCGCTCTGTTGTGGTGTAATTCTTCTCTGCATGGTTGAGCTGTCGACTGGCGTAACAGATAGGAAAATCCATGTTTCCTTCTTCTGGCTGAGCCAGAATACATCCTATTGCATATGCCGAAGCATCTATATGCACATGGAATATCTTCTCCCAATCTGGTGATTTCAAGACTGGAGCAGTAATGAGTGCCTCTTTCAATTTCTTGAACGATTCCTCACACTCCTCTGTCCATTCAAAGTTCACTATTAGCCTGTAAAGTGGTTGGCCTATTATAGCGTACATGTAAATGAATCGTCTATAATATCCACAATGTCCCATAAAGCTCTGTACTTGTTTCGCATTGGTTGGTCTAGGCATATCCACTATAACTTTTATCTTCTCTAAATCCGTGGATATTCCGTTTTGTGAGACAATATGTCCCAGAATTCTGCCCTGTCGGACCATAAACACACATTTCTCAGGATTGAGACAAATGCGATATGTCCTACATTTCTCAAATACTTTTCTTAGGTGTTCTAGATGCTCATCTCTCAGTAGAGAATGTACACATAAGTCATCCATGTAGATTTCTAGAAACAGCCTTAAGTATGCTTTGAAAGCATGCGTCATCAGCCTCTGGAAGGTTGCGGGAGCATTGGTTAGACCAAAAGGCATAACTCGATAAGCATAATTCCCCACTCCGTTGCAAAAGCTGTTTTATGTTGATCTTCTGGTGCTATGGCTAGCTGGTTATATCCTGAAAAACCATCAAGAAAGGAGTATGCTGTTTTCCCTGATACACGCTCTATAACATGATCAGTTATCGGTAGGGGATGATTGTCCCTGATTGTTGCAGCATTCACTTTCTTTAAGTTGACACACACTCGGAGTTTTCCGTTCTTCTTAGGTACTACCACAATCGGAGATACCCAATCAGTGTGTTCAATCTCGTATATGAATTCAGCTTCCATTAGCTTATCTATCTCTTCCTTGATTCGCTTAGCAAAAGTATCATTATATGTGTATGGTCTCTGTCTGCTAGGCTTTGCGTCTTGTTTCAGTGGGATTGAGTGTTGGCATATCGATGGGTCAACTCCCTTTAAGTCCTTATAAGACCATGCAAACACATCCCTGTACTCTCTAAGAAGACTCAAAAGTCTCTCTTCCTCGCTTGGAGACAAATCTGTGGCTATGTACACCGGTCTAGGCGTCTCACCTGGAGCTGCTAAATCAACTTTTTTTCATCCTCCGGTCCGTCATAAGATTCGTTCTCCTTCCTCTCTCGAATAGGTGGGGTTAATATCACCTTCCTATCCTCTATTGTGAATTTCCTATAGTGAGAGGGAACATCCATGTTTTCCTTGATTTTGACGTTTTCGTCCTCTCCACTCTCAATTTCTGTCGTCCAAACTTCCTTCAGAGTTTTCTTGAGCTCTCTGTACTTGTTTCTACGTTCTAACTTGGACTCCGTGTATTCTCTGTTGCGCTTGTTCTTTTCTGATTTTTCTGTTTCAGTTTTCGTTCCATTCTTTTGAACTTGATTTCTTGAGCCTCTTTTGTCTTTTCGTAAGCTCTTTTGATCACTGCCTCTCATTCTTCCAGAAATCTTATCCTTAACACAATCTTCAGCCTTTACTAGCATTAGGAATTGATTTTTTCCTCTTATTCTAGGCATCGGATTGGTTCTAACCCCTTTTGTTTTTTTCTTTGCTCTATAGTGTTTCTGGCGTTGTTTAGTTTGGTTCGGAAAATCATAAAATCGGACATCCGTTATAGTTTCTTCGTTTCCGCTTGAATTGTCCGTTGACTCGTTGTCTGCTTCATTTCCCCACTCTGGATGATCGGGAATGTCGTGAAACACCTCTTCTTCATCTTCCTTTTCCAGTGTATCGTTCTTTTCAGTTTCTTTTTCGAGTACAGTTCTCAACATGAAGTACGGAACCACGTCGTACCCGTCCTTGTCGCAAAATTTCGTTGTGGGACCATCCGGAATTGCACAAACATCTAGGGTTGCTAGAATGTGTGTCCATTCTAATGGTTCAAACGTGTCCTCTGGAAAGGGTTCTCCTATATAAGTTTCGTCTTCGATAGCCCTTTCTAAAAACATTCTTCTCTCGTTAGACTTCCACATTTCGAAGCCCACACATCCATAACTCCTTGGGTTTACCTAACCAAGCTGGAAATTCGGATCCCGCCAAAGTAGCTGAATCAAACTCCTCTACCGGTGTTCGGTTCACATCTTTGTAGCTATGGTCTTTCAGGTTCACACGTGTAGTGGTTTCCATATTTCTCAGGTATATGTGATCGTAGCCCCAATCTTGGACCATTTTCAACTGTCTCATGAATGGTCTTCCCAATATGATATCATAGTTATTCTCCTTGGCAAAATCGACAATAGCAAAAGTATGTTCGTATTCAATGCCGCAAGAAGTCACTACAACTTTCTCTAATAACCCCATAGGTTTCTCCATGTGTCCATCTGCTAATTGGAGTTTCAACCTAGTCTTCCTTATTGCTGGTTTCCCCCATTTTTTCCAGATTTCTTTTGTAGCAATGGCTACCCCAGCTCCGCTGTCTAGTATTGCCATCGTGTTCACTCCTTGGAATTCAACTGGTAAGGTTGTATTCCCCTCTTCACCTTCGCAATACTCTCCGACCTTGTTTAAGGGTACAGGCTTAGCGTTCTTTTGTGGCTTGCTCAGCTCCTCTATGCTCTCTTGCAATCTCGATGTTGGATCTTTTATCCCGAATTTCTCCAAGCATTTTCCTACAGTGGTCCACATATGTGGTCTTAGCCTCAAAAGCTCAGCTAGAGTGATAGTGCATGTCACTGGTGTTGACAAGATCTCTATCAATCCTTGCGAGTCCATGACTTTTTCTGATGAGATTTTTCGTGAGGGAAGTGCTCTAATCTCGGATTTTGCTTCATACTCTCCTAAGTATGAAGGTAAGGTTTCAGTGAATGAGGTTTGCTCTCCATTGTTCTAACAGAGCCCCCATCTCCCCAGTAAGATTGCAGATCCAAGTCCACTTGAGATCCTGCCTCAAATTCCACTATGGGAGGATTCCTGATGTCCTTTTCCCAATTTGTCTGATTAGCTTGGCAACTTAGCTCGTTTGCAAAGTTTGCCTCTCTCACTTGTTTCCAAAATTCATTGTAATCCTCATCTTTTCCGTAAATCCTCTGTATGACTGGATGAAAACTCTCTATCTCCTGATCGGTTGTGTTCAATACTATGCGGTCATCCTTTTGTGTATTTTCAGGCTTTTGTGCACTGGGAGTCTTTTCAGCTACCCGTGAAACGATAGTCTCTTGCTGAATTGGGTTTTCCTTTCCACAATTCATTGTTTCTTTTGGTGGTTCTAATAAGGCTTGTGCAGTCTCGATCATTCTCTGGCACATTTCAAGTCTCTGCTTTTCCAATTCCGCGTTTGGGTATGTCATCCACCTCTGTTCTTGTGTTTGGTTGTTCTTTAACCTAGCTTCGTAAGCTCTCATCAGTGCGTCCAATGGTTCGTGTACTTTGTCGACTAGCACTGATCCCCCTGAGCTTAAGCTCGTTGTTTCTTTGATACTCTTTTGTTTCGTTCTTTCCGGGCTCATCTCTCGTTTCCCGTTTTGACTCTCAAGTTTTTCTAATCTAGCTTTAGTTTGCTTTAGTTCCTCAGCTAGAATAGCGTCTTCACGTTCTTTTCTCAACTTCATGCGTGCTTTTCTAGCTTTCCATGTGTTTTTCTGACTCCGCGGTCCTTGACTAACCACTTCAGTCGCTAACTTTCCATTCTCAGGTTCTCTAGTGGTTTTCTTAGCTTGAGCTCTAGTAACAACTTGCGTTGGTATCAGAGTTTCATTTTCAGACCCACTGCTGGTAGGAATAGTTTCTAGCATATTCAATGTCGTCTTTTGCACTTTGTTTGGATTCTTTGAACAATCCTCAATGAAGTGAGTAACCCCACACTCAGTGCAATAAGCGTTAATTCTAATGATTTCCGTATGTGGCAAACATTCATCAGATGGTCACCTCCACACTTGTAACAGGGTCCTAGTGCTGGTCTTGGTCCCATTTGATTCGTCCTTTGTGGATAGGATGGTCTCTGTCTGTTAACCCTCCATGAGCTATGAACATCAATGTTCTTGCGTCCAAATTGTATCTCTCTTCATCAGAAGCACTTGTAACTGTTGGTGTTCCAACATTCCCAATCATGCCCCATGGTTCTGGTTGTTTGGGTTCTTCTGGTGGGTAATACACAGTGGAGACATGTGTGCACCAGATTCTTCATAATAGGCTTGAACAGGCACTAAGGCTTGTTCTTCCTGATTCTCTAAGGTTGGTGCATATCTAATGCCCACTGGTCTTGCTCCTGGTAAAGGTGGTTGTTGTCCCAATACCGGTTGCGGTCTTTCTATCCCCATAGGTCCTGGTACATTTCCCGTTGGGTATCGAGGTACTGGATGTATCTGAGGTGGTGCTAATTGAGCAGGAGGTGCATACTGGCGCTCCCTTACATACCCTTTGTTGTAATAACACTCTCTGTTGGATGATTTGTCCATTTTTGTTCAATAGCACACCATTTCAGTGTTTTTGGCAATGGTTTTTGGTATGGTGCCATCCTTTTTAGAGCATCTTCTATCATTTGCTCTACATTTGGCATGGTTGTTGTTTGAACATTCTTTTTAGTGGTAGTCTCGCTCGCTACGGAGGAGAGCTACTGGATGCAAAATCTGTATCCGCTGACACCTCTCCATAAACCGTACAGTTATCCACTAAGTACAATGCCTCTCTCGTTACTTGCTCGAAACTTGTACAAGCTTTCAAGTGCAAGTCCTTCTTGAGAGTGTCGTTCCTCAGTCCCTCAATAAAGAGAACAGATAGTCTGTCATCTTGTGGTCGTTCACGTACTGGACATCTCTCAATGTATTGTTTGAAGCGAAGTGAAGCTTCCTTCACTTTTTCGTGTTCTCTCTGTTTAAAAGCATATATTTGTGAGACCGTATTGTGCTTAATCCCTCGTTTTGAGAATTCCTCAGCAAACTCTCTTAGCAAATGGTCAATGTCATGGAATCCCCCTATGTTCATTGGTTGAAACCATGTCAATGCAGTACCTTCTAGAGTAAGACCAAATCCCTCGTATTGTGTATGGAAATCTGTTATCTGCTCAGCTCTTAAGACTTGCTTAAAGAGTGACACATGTGCATACGGATCTCCTGAACCACCATACTTCTTTGGCATACACTTGGCTACTTGAGATGGTCTCATACGTCTATGATCTGCTACCAATCTCATTGCTCCTGTGTCTCGGCTAAAGCTTTCTCTAGCATCATGGACTTCATGGGTTACCCTTGTCGGTTCCTCCGCCCTGAATCTACTACTGGGAGGTAAATGTGATGGTTCCGCTTCAAACCTTGGACCTGGAGTGGTATAGGTGGGGATTGGAACTGCACTACCTCGATTCGTCTCCATTGACTCTCTGGAATGTAATGATCCCATTGGTCCGAGCTTCGAGTCCAAGGTTGACTGAAAGAGTCAGCAACCTGAGTTCTTTGTCCTCCTGTTGTCATTGAGTTTTGCACTCCAGTTGTTGGTGCTGGTCTATGTGAGCTAGAAGTAACATAATACTGATGTAGTGGTCCCCCAAAGTATGTATATCCTTCTAATTCTTTCTTGCCCATTGTTGAGTATTGCCTGCCATACTTATCGTAAGCGGCAATTTTCACTTCCGATCCCTCTGTGTAGGTAAAGACATAAAGTCTTTTTTGTCTGTCAACTCTCCGGTGTAGGGTTCTTCACATCTATAATAGAGATCTTGCTCCCCATTATTATATTTGTATAGCCCCACATAGATGTTATCAGTGTTGATCCTTGTAGTTTCATTCTCTCTTCTTAACCTCGCATTAGGGAAGTTCATTATTGGTGCTTTCTCCTCGAGTTCTTCATCTATTTTGGCTTTGGTGCCCATCAATCCCCACTTGTCCACAATGTTAGGGTTTAGGACTACCAAGTACATGGTACCCTCGTCATCTAGATATCTATCTCCGCTATAGCTCACAGGCACTAAGTCCTTGAACTCACTAGGTCTTTCTTCTATCTTTACACAATAGCGGTCCATTCCATCTTTGTAGATCTTGCACCTTGCTCATTGTCGTACTGATATTTTATGAACAATAGCTTCATTGTGGCGGAAGGGTTTGATGATCCTGCTGCCATATTTTCTCTGTTGTTCTGTTCGAGTGTTCGGTGAAAATCTCGTAAGACTCTCCGAAGAAGTATCAGAAACACTTCCTTCAAAGATCGGCTCTAATGGTTGCACCCAACTTTGGTTTACACTTCCTCGGTTGATATGACACTTGCTGGTTCCCTTGTTTTGGTTGATTATTCCGGAGATTCCTGCCCGATCTCAAATTCATCAATTCCCCTAAAGGACTTTACTTTTCCGTCTCGGCAATTTGTTTTCCCAAGTTTTTGTGGTCAGAATTGATCCAAACTGATTGATACTTGGTCAATTGTTTAATCTTGTCAGTGGGACAACTTCTGTTTCATCAAGTGAGAATTTTGTTGCAGTTATGCTGAAAAAGACATTATACGCGTATGATGTCTTTTTTCACAGATTTTGACTATTTTGGTTATGCTCACTCTCAGTGGCCTTATGCTCTGTTCACTCACAAAATTCAGTTTGAACTCTGTTTGAGCAAGTTATGGCTATTTAGGCTTTTCTTGGCAATTTTCTGCTTTTGACTTGTTTTGGGTCAATTGTGATCCAAATGGATGAAACTTGAAATATAACCTCTAGACAGCTATTACAATGGATCTGTGTTGGCAAAGTATCAAAATATGTCAAAATTAGGTCAAAGACATCATACGCGTATGATGTCTTTTTCATCAATTTGGGGTCAAAACTTGATATTTATGCTTTCTACAGTGTTTGTAACAATTGTCAGGTCAGATTTCAAAAATAAGAGTGGATGTGCCAAAAGACATTATACGCGTATGATGTCTTTTGTCCCAGATTTTGACTATTTTTGGTTTTAAGCCTTCTCCAATGTTTATAATTGAGTTTCAAGTGTTTTTGTCAGGTTTGAATGTAAAAACAAGATCTGAATCCAAATTTTTGTTTCTTGGGTTTTTTTTTTTTTTTTTTGACTTGTTTTTTGCGGTTTCTGAGGTGTGTTATTAAATGCCCTTATTTCAAGTTGATCTATAGTGGTAAAACCCCTTCTAAACACTTGGCATGCAATCAAATTTTCAAATCTTTAGTCTCTGATTAGGTACCTAAGACATCATATGGGTTTGGTAATGATTGCAGATTTCCAGTTTTTCAGCACAGAATCTTCCAATAACTCTTTAAGTGCTCAGCAACAATCAGTTACACAGAAAATTTTTCTGAACTTTGTTTATTGCATATTTCACTACCAAAGCGACTTTTTTCAGTGATCTAACATGCAATCAAACCAATCAAGCAAATAGAACACCAATTGATAGCTCTAGATCAGGATCAAATCAGGCCCTACCTAAGCTACTTCTAATCATAAAATGGATTTTTGCAATTGAAATATAAAGAGATTTACTACCACACAAGGAGTAGCAAATGCTTTTTATGTCAACAACCACTTAAAACACCATCAAAAAACAAATCTAATCTAAGCTAAACTAAAAATACTGTCAACACGGAAGACCCAGGAATACCCCACTTCCTAGTATCTCTCGAGACCTTCGGAGTCCACCACTCCTAGATCTTTTCTAACTAAAGTATACAAAGTAGTTTATACGACTCACCTCGTAGGATTAGTATAAGGTCACCTACTTAGGGCTCTCGTTCCCGGCAACGGCGCCAAATGTTAAGGCGGTTACGCCGCTAGCGGAAGCTAAATAGCGAGAACTCAACCAACAACAGAATTTGTCAGACGAGGACGGAGCTTGACCCACAGGCGCATGGAAACAACTAGGTGGGTGTCAAATCACCTACTCGACCTTCAAATGACAATCACTACTAAGGAAATCAAATCTAAGTTCTAAAATACGCAAGTGACTGAAATCCGTACTACGAACGAATGCTATACGAAACAGGATCTAGAATCATTGAATCGATCTCAAACTCAAGGGGAAGTCTATACACTAGGTAAGAACAACACCCTAAAGACTTTAACTGCAAAATCAACCTATAACCACTCCGTGCGGTAAACGCGTATGAAGACAGGCCGAAAAATACAGGTGACCGAAACTTGACCCCGATGGTACTAATGTGTAGCTCTACTCGTTGTGGTTCTATAGATATGCTGCACGCTCTATTCCGACGCACGAGTTGGAAGAAAACTCACACCGAAGCTAGTAGGAACTTACCACACGTAGAAGCCGATAGCGCGCACTCTTGGTATCTGTGCGTAGCTCTCACCGTTGCTAACACAATGGCGGTGTCGCTTCTCCAATGGCGGCCCCGTAGCTCGTGTAGCAAGAAGATAAGACTCTCTCTCTCTCTCTCTCTCTCTCTCTCTCTCTCTCTCTCTCTCAGACACAGTCACGGCGCTCAAAAACTCACCTTGATTAATTGAATCCTCCTTAGGTTACAAAACTTTGGCTTATATACCTCAGCCTTGGAGGTGAGAACATCTCTAATTATTTACATCAACAGGTGAAATTACTTCGGGATTACAAGCTGGAAACTCAATTGAGTCCCGTTACTTAATGAATGGCTCAAATCAAAATTAATGTCGGAAAGACATTTATTACAATCAATGGTTACAAAATGATGGGTGTGAGCAAAAATGTGGGTGTGATCCTCTGCTGGCTCAACACTTCCTCTGCTGGCTCAACAGTTGCATTTGAGAGAGATTCATGCACTTGAGGCCGCAGGTGAGAGAGAGTCATGTAGTTAAGAGCATGAATGTGATGCAGTCATGTAGTTAAGAGCGAGGAGGTGAGAGCTCATTTCGTAGATGCTAGACTTTTTCACTTTTCGTCCTAATCTACTAATCTACTGCCATCAGCGGCCTGCCCAATACCACAAGCTTCACAGCTAGTTCCCTACTGCAACCAGTCTGTGCCAGCACGGAATGGTTGCAACAACGAACCGGTTAGTGTATCTTATGGTATGATGCAAGTTGTAGAGCAGCAGGGGAAATGCATTGGAAGGTGTTTTTTAATAAATTATTGAAGTATTGTTATGTGACACAATACAAGAGAATTGAAAATTTAATTTCTATGTAATGCAGAGTTCAAGCCGGACTCAAGTCTTACCGCTTGCGTTCCTCCTCCTTACCACGGATCAAACCTCAGAATGCCGCCACGACGCCGTCCAACCAATTGCAGGTCGGATTTTTTCTTATAATTGTTTTATTTTTTTGATAAAAACCCTAATTTTTACTTTGAAAAATCGTGCCAAAAAAACAAGCCCCTTTCTCATCCTTGAAGCTGGTGAGGCGGTCCGGGGCGGGCAAGAAAAGGAGTGGCCTCTAGACACCCTTCAGGGCTCCCGTGCTGCTCAATGGGGCTGGGGCACAACACAACACAAACCAAAACAACAAACCCACCGCCAAATCCCAACTACACAAGGGGCACCACTTAGTTTAAGAGCGAACTAGGACGCAAAAGAGGAGAATCGTTAGAGCAACCCACAAACAAGCAAGGAATTTACACTAACCCTAACACCAATGGAATACTCTCACACACTAAAACAGAGAGAGAGAGAGAGAGAGAGAGAGAGAGAGAGAGAGAGAGAGAGAGAGAGAGAGAGAGAGAGAGAGAGAGAGATAGTGCTCGGCTGCTTTGAAACGTATCGGCGATGATCAAGCAAACACAACTATATATTTAAGAAAGAGAGAGAAAGGGGGAGGGGGTGCTTGTTGCATTAATACCTTCTTACAAATCTGTCATGACAAATCAAAGTGAGATTAGTACTTGTTCAACATAGCTTGCGTAAATTTCACCACAACACATCACAAGAAAAGCCACCCCAATCACTGTCTTAAGGCCAGGGGAGTCCTCTCCACCCTGTCGCCCTCTTACAGTATGTGGGATTTATGGCTAGATTGATGACAACACCAGAGACAAGCTATCAAGAACTTAACAAAAAAAACACCAAGACACTTACGCATCATTGTTGTCCATTACTTCACGTTGGAAGGGAGACAAAGTATCCAAGCTTAGTCCAAATCCACCCTCCTTGATTCAGCGAATGTTGGGCTTACACTAGTAGGAGAAATGATAGATTTCCTACTCTCAATTGAATGATCACTCTCTCTCTTACAATGGCATAGATTTCCCTTGCTAATCCCCTATTACAACACATGCACATGCATAAGACAATGAGCTTCCACTCAAGAGCTCCTTCTAGAGAGGTTGAGCTTGGCTTCTCAAGCTATAGCATAGTGCTCTTGCTTATGGCTCCCCCCTTTTATGCTAGCTACACCCTCCTTTTATAGCAATTTTGAAGGCTAGGGTTACTCCTCTAACCATGGTTGGGTTAGATTTTCAGCAATTTATCTAATTTCTTTTGCTTGGAATTATCAAGAAGTTGGTGGGGAAAGAGAGAGGAGAGAAATGGAGGTGATAGGACTTTTCATAGTGGGTTAGTGTTAGTAGAGTTAGTATTAATTTACAAATGGAATTGGATATTTACAATGGGAGTATCCATGTAGGATACAAATAAGGAAGAAAAACTCTTAAGAGGTAAGAAAAGGTGGATTTCTTACAAGGTTGATGCTCCAAGTGTCTTGAGTAGGGCCAATTTTGACGCTTGTTGACGGTCCACTAGCTTTGACGGTACATTTTTTCTCCACTCTTGACCTTCCTTGAGAGACAAGGTAATTGAAGCTGAGTAATCAACCACCATGATGCTGTCTTTTAAGAGAAGAGGCTGAATTTTGTGGTTTTTTGATAGATATGGGTAATTTGGAGGAGGAAAAATGAGACTAGGTGGTCAATTTTGGAATGGAATTGTGTGTGGGAGGTATGAGTTCACCATGGTTTCTCTTATTCTTCAAGGTTGAGGAGAAGGTGAGTAGTGTGCAGAGAGGAGTGGTGAGAGAGATGGGGATGATGAGTGGAGAAGTGTGTGTGAAAGAGGAAAATGATAAAGTGGAAGAGAGAGTGTGGCTGCATAGCATGGGAAAACTGGGGTCCACTAAAAAAATCATAGCTCACAGCTGTAGCTCCAAAAATCATGAAAAAATTTGGGGTGATTATTCAGAGCGTGGGCTACATTTTCTTTTTGACCACCGCTCCAAATTCGGAGTGGAGATAGGTGCCAAAATTCTCACCAAAAAGCCTGTTTTTTATGCCTGCAAAAGTCTTTTAGTGGTCCCCTCCTTTGTTGAATTTGTACAATGCATCCAAGAGTGAGCCCTCCTTTGTCATATTATAATACAAAGCATTCAAGTTGCCCTTGACCCATGCATGGAGGAGGATTATTGGTGAAATAAGAAATATATACATGGTGGGACTAGTAAATGGACTATTCATGGACTTTAGCTCAATGAGCACATGGTGTTAGAATAATGAGTAAAAATAATAATAAAAATATGGAGGAGTTATGGATATGGAAAGATATTGGAATCATATGATATGGTCCCTCCTTGAATTATTTTGGTGAAAGAGGAAAAGGTATGCAAGTAAATAATATAATAAAAGTAACCATGAGTAGAAATCAATTTTTTTGTTTCACGAGGGTGAGGGTGAAAATGTGGGAGTGATTTGTATAAAGGAAAATATGAGGTTAGAGTATGTACATATTGCAAAAAATATAAAATATAAATTATGGTGTAAGAGGATGAAAGAAGGTGTACATAGTTAATAAAACACACACCTAAGTAGAAATATTTAAATAAAATACCAAAATAATTATAAAAAATCCCTATATTTAGGCCATATATACAATGAAATATTTACACACAAAGAGGCCATAATATACTTTTATTTTATTTATTTATTTTTTTTGGCTCAACTAGCCCAGTGACTAGCTAGCTGAGGGTTTTTAAAGAAGATATGGGAAAAGTCCCGTGACTCACGCACGCCTATGTACAGTGAAATGGTAGGGATAGCCACAGTGTTTGGGTGATTTTGGTAGGGTGAGGTAACTCACTGTGGCAATTACAAAGAGCCGAAAAAACGGCTATCATTAGCCCTCCCCCTGGATGATGGTATATTCATGTACCATCATAGAGCATCTTTTCCAAAGAGAGTGCTTCAGAGTCCTTGACGAGATCTTCATTGTTTGGCCCCTCAGAATTTTGGCTGGAGTTACACTCATGCTTCATGTAACAATACTTACATGAGACAGCGGCCTTTGGACAGATCTTTGGTAGATCCTTTGGTAGAAGGCGACTCAAATAGGGCTTCAAGCGATACCCGTTTACTTTCCTGGAGTGCTCTTTACCATTCAAGTCCATAAGCTGATAGTAACTTGAATTGAAAGCCTTCTTGACTATGTATGGCCCTTGCCATCTTGTTTCAAACTTGGCATCAAAACGATTGTCAAGTCGATTGTCATACCTTAGCACAAGCTCTCCTTCCTTGATGCCTTTGTCCTTCAGTTTCTTGTCGTGCGTTTCTTTCGCTTGTGTGGCTTTCCTCTTGTAGCACTCATATGCTGCTTCTCTTTTCCACTCAAGCTCCACTAACGTAAGAAGTCGATCCATCCATACCTCTTGATCATCTTGTGCTCCTTTGCCATGAAGTCGCATTGTTGGAATGTTGAGCTCGATAGGCTGCAAAGCCTCTTGACCATAGACCAAGTGAAATGGTGTGAACTCCGTGGCTTCCCTATATGTGGTTCGATATGCCCACAAGGCACCATCCAAGAAGTCATCCCATAATTTTGTCTTGTTTTGCACCATCTTTCTAATGATTCCTGCAATGACACCATTAGCCTTCTCCACCAAACCATTTGACTGTGGGTAGTATGGTGTGCTATGACGATGTAGAATGTGAAGCTCTTCACAAACTTCTGTGAGCAATCCCTTTCTAAACCCTGGACCATTATCAGAAACAATCTCCAAAGGTGTGCCAAATCTACAACAAATGTGAGTGTAGACGAATTTGCTCACTGTCTTCTCATTTACCTTTGCCACACTTTGTGCTTCCACCCACCTAGTCATATAGTCTACAGCCACTAGAATGTAGAGTTTACCATTTTTTGTCCTAGGCAGAGGACCCATAGCATCAATGCCCCACTTTTCAAAGGGTCCATTTGCAAGCACTATTTGCCTCGGGCCATGCACCAACCTTCTATTTCCATTTATCTGACAATTGTGACAGCTTTTACACCAATGTTGAACATCCACATGCAAACTTGGCCAAACATACCCCAAAGCAAAATCTTCTTCACAGTTAATTCTTGGGCAAAATGACCACCACATGCCTCTTCATGCAAACCTTTTAGAATGGCTGGAATTTCCTTGATAGTTGGTACTCTTCTGCACACTTGATCCTTCCCTCTTTGATAGAGGGAGCCTTCTAGGAAGAGATATACGCTTGCCTTCTTCATGAGTCTCCTCTTCTGAGCTTTTGTGAAGTCTGGTGGAAACTCACCCTCCAAAATGTAGCCAATGATGGGAGCCAATGACTCCAATCCCTGGTACCTCGGTTGCTTCACAGCAGCCGCCACCATGATGACCTGCACTTCTTTCTTTACACACATGCAACGGCTTGTTGTGCAAGTAAATCAGCATCTTCATTCTGTTTCCTAGGAATATGATATAGTTGCACTTCTTCAAATTGATTAAACAATCTACGAATGGCATGAACTTTTGTCCGTAAGCTTCATTCTTGCATGCCCAAATGCCTAAAATCTGTTTAACAATGAGAAGTGCATCTCCCTTTACCATGAGGCGTTGTATCCCTTGGCCAATGCACATCTTCAAACCATGAAGTAGAGTGTCATATTCTGCTTCATTGTTGCTAGCTGAACTTGGTAGATTGAACTTCTCTTTCATGACCAGAACTTCTCTTTCATGACCACCTCTCCACTTGGGTTGAGCAACACTAGCCCTCCCCCTGCTTTTCCTGTGGCTCGATGAAAAACTCCATCAAAGAACAAAGTAAAAGCATTAGGAATACTTTTTGGTGGTGGCAATGGTAGGGTCTTTACTTCAGGCACCTTAATCTCCTTTTTGTGCACCCTATAAGTGAGAATCCCTGCCAATTGTGCACGCACACTATCTTCTACCTTGAAAGAGTATTGAAACTCTTGCAACTCCATAATCCACTTTGAGATCCTAGTACTAAGATTCATTTGAGATGACACCCAAGGGAACAAATTTTCTGCAGTGAGAATTACAAAAGATTTTGGTAGCAGGTAGGATCTAAACTTTCTCACCGCAAACAAATGAGAGAAGATCATGAGTTCTGCTTCTATGCATCTCTCTCCAAAGCATTCATGACCCTACTAGCAAAGTAGATGGGTCGCATCCTTGTACTGTGGGGATCTTGTTGTAGCAACACAGCACCAATTGTTTCTTTCCCAGCACTAGAGCTAACAAAGAATGTGTACTCCCAACAAGGAGGCATGAGTGTTGGTAGCTCTGACAAAATGACTTTAATGTTACAAAAGTACTCTTCAAGCTCATCAGACCATGCAAATTCTACTTGTTGTGTCAACTTTTGCAAAGGATGAAGTAACTCCGAGGCTAAGTGAATGAAGCGTGACATATACTTCACCTTTTGAATGAATGAGATGACCTCCTTAAGACTCTTGGGTGATGGTAGCTCAATAAGAGCCTTTGCCTTTGAAGGATCCACTTCAATGCCTTTGTAAGAAACTTTATGACCAAGCAAGATTACTTCATCCTCACCTATATGGCACTTGTCGGGGTTGAGTTGACCTCCCATGTCGTAGAGCTTCTTTAAACCTTCTTCTACCCTTTGTAGATGCAATGATTTTGAGCTATAAATACAGAAATCATCAATGAACACCCTAATTGACTTTCCAAAGAATGCTTGAAACACCATATTCATGAAACGTTGGAATGTTGCAGGAGCATTTGTCAGACCAAATGGCATGACTCTAAAAGCATAACAACCCCAAGGAGTGATAAAGGTTGTTTTCAATTGATCCTCCAATGCAATCCCTATTTGAAAGTAACCTGAGTAACCATCGCACACAGTGTACTTCTCATGACCAGCTACCTCATTTAGTATCTCATCCTGGAATGGGAGGGGAAAGTGATCTCTCTTTGTTGCCTCATTGAGGGACGGTAATCCACACACACCCTCCACTTGCCGTTCTTCTTAGGAGTGACAACAACAGGAGAGACCCACTCTGAATTCTCCACTGGATAAATGAAACCTGCTGCTAGAAGCTTTCTTACCTCCTTGAGTAAAGCCTGCTCCTTGATGACTCCTAGCCTTCGTAGCTTCTGAGCCTTAGGTGTGGCCTCTGGCTTCAACTCAATTTGTGTTGAACAACATCTACTCCACGCACATCGGTGTAGTCTTTAGCAAAAAGCCTAGGAAACTTCCTTAGCACACATTTGAACTCCTCTCTTTCATCCTTTGTAAGTGTTGTTGATAGCATACCTTCCAGCATCCCTTCATCTTGATCACCTTCGTTCTCTTGAGGACCTACCTCCTCCAAGCCTTGACAAGAGGTCTCTTGGTTGCTTGGCTTAAACCTTACCCCCATGACTTCGATGGAAGACTCCTCTTCAGTAATGCTGCCGCTACTTTCTTCTTCTGAAGTGCTATCGGTCCAACCTTCTTCCGTCTCACTTTGAGATGATTCTTCATGGAGCTCCTCTTGGCGTTGCTCCTTCATGTCAAAGACAACCTTCTTGTGATTGTCATTCCTGCAAATTAGCTTTCCACTCTCCCAATCCTGCAAAGCTCGCATTTTCATTAGCCATGGTCTTCCTAGGATAAATGGGTAACCATTTCCCTTGGTAGACATGACATAGAAATCCACTGCCTTCTTAATGCCAAAGGCCTCCACAAAAACATTTTTACAAATGCCTACGCACCTAGCCTTGCTATTGTTTGCCATCTTGACCCTATTTTTAGGTGTCTCATGGATGTGCATGCCTAGTTTTTGCATGAGTCCCTCTGTCATGATGCAAATTTGTGCACCCCCATCCACTAGACCTTTCCTAACCAATCTCCCTTTGATGTAACAGTCTAGCACCGGTGTAATGTCCTCATTCATTTCAGCTTGTGCAATTTTTACAACAGGCACACTCTCTTTTACCTTTCTCCTAGTGCTAACTGCCCTTGTTAAATCCCTCCTAACTTGTGGACATAATGCAAGAAATTGAGGCCATGAAATATCAGGACCCTTACCTCTCATGTCTTCCAACAAGTTGTACGGAGCCATACCATGTCCAAGAGGGAAGTCTTGGAGGTTGATACGACGTCGAGTCCTCTTGGTTTCCTTGGTTCCCTTTGCCTTCTTGCCTTGTCCATGGTCACTCTGTGATGTGACTCCTTCTTTCTCTTTACCTTTTCCTCGGCCACGCTTAATGCCATTGGCTTCCATGTCAACCTCATTTGAATTTGTCACCTCTACCACATGCACATTTGGATCTGGCAAAGGTGGAACTCCTTCTACCCCTTGTGGAGGTGGTCTTGGTCCATTTGGCCTTTGTAGAAGCCTTGGTTGTTGACCAGTTCCTTCACCTGCATTCATCACTGGGTAATTCAAGTTAGGTCTCCCTGGCTCCCCACGGGGCCAAGGACAATTATACATCCCATGTCCAGACTCTCCGCAATTCCAACATTGCAAGACTCTCCTAGGTCGTGGATCTCGCTCTTCAGACTTCTTTGCTTGTCCCTTTGGACCTACAGCTTGTGCAAGGTGAATTGACAGGCTGCTTAAAGATTCGTTTAACTTCTCAATTACTTCCGCCGTTACCTCAGGAAGCTCCCTCGATGTTGATGCTTGTGACTTACCTTTGGGTCTAAGACCTTCTATTGGAACCTCTCCCCTTAAGCACTTGAGTTTCCTATACTTCTCAGCAGCCCTAGTTTCAGCTGCATCAAAAGTAGCAGGTGCACCCGCCTCAACTTTTACCTTAAGGTCAGGAAAGAGTCCGGCTATGAACCTCTCCTTCTTTAAAAATTCTGCACCATCACCAGGGTTAGCAACATTTCGTATCCATAGAGCCCAAAGACGTAGAAACTCTTGCTTGTACAAGTAGTAGTCATCTAAGTCTTTTTGCTTATGAGAAACAATGTCTTGCCATAGTTTTTGAGTGTTTTTGGGATCAAAGAAGTATCTCTTAAAACGATTCAAAACTTCTGTGTAATTCCCCTTAACTTCCTCAGGCAAAGAGTCAAACCAAGTACTAGCATCTTTCCTAAGGACCACCTCAAACATTTCTACACGTTCTTGATCGGTTACTATCCTCTTGATACGGCAAGACATCTTGAAATTTGCTAAAAATAATTCTGCATCCTCTCCAGGCTCTCCAAAGAAAAGAGGATATCCAGACATTTGGCGTTGGCTCTCCATTATTATGAAAGATTACAACACGAGTTACAATAAGGGATACAATAGAGATTTAGAACCACTCGCCTGCAAATGAAGAAGTGAGAAAATACCACTCTAGGTTTTCTTCTTCAGCTATCCAAGCTTCAATAAGGTCTCGATTTGTTTGATCAAAACAAAAGGGTAGACTATTGATGAGCTCTAAGAAGGGTTGAAATTCTTCAAAGCTAAGGCGATAAACAGAAATCTCTAGAACTTCATTTTCTGGATCCAAAAGAGCAACCACGTCCCAAGTGATAAATTGCACTTGCTCTACAATTCCCAATGCACAAGCGGTTTGTATAAAAACTAGATCTTCATGCTCGTCGAAGGCCGTGAGAAAGTAGCAATTGACTAGGAGCTCCTTTCCTTCGAGTTCCACACAGTCGGAGTGAGGCAACCTTCTCACAATTTCATAAAGAACATCCTCATCAAGTCCAATCAAGTTTGCAAGATTTAAAGACTCCACTTGTGCTACAAAATTCCTGGACAAAAACTCCTTAGGATTATGGTTAAATCATTCAAAAGCATAAAGAGATTTACAATGTCTCTATGAACAAAGTGTCATAGAAAGTAGAGAAGGATGAGAATTTATACAAATTTGCAATCTTCTCTATGCTCTCTTTATTAAGACAAGCTCTGAATAGCTCCCTATCTCCTTTGTTGAAAGCGAAAGGAAGACTATTAATAAGACGCAAATGAGGGAAAAATTCACCAAATGTGAGTCTATGAAGCATGAACTCTGGCCGCAAGTTTCCTGAAGAGTCTTCTCTCAATGGTGAAATGCACTCGCCAAACGCCAAATTTCACTCTATTTACCAATCTTAGGGCACACACTAGTTGGATGAATGCGCGGTCTTCCTTAGTGCCCAACAACAAGAGGAAAATGGAATCCACGCGTAGGACCTTCCGTCTTAACTTCACCACCCTCTTGTTATGAGGGAGACGCCTTACTACTTGCTCCTGCAACTCAATTGGTAATAGAGCTAGATCTCTAAGGATTGAACTTTCACTGCACACACATTCCCAGTTAGAACAAATGATCGTTTTTTTGTTTCTTGTAACAACTTGGACAAAGAAAAAACAAACATACACACTACTTTGCCGGGCTGCACTTCATTTTAAAATAAAATGAACACATGTACATCAAAAGAAGTGTGGTAGTTGATGAGAGGTAGAATGACAGGGTTTGGTGATGCAAGAATTTCTCCTGCTCTTTGGGCACCAAACATGAACACCATTCGTTGTTGAAAATGGATCTTTCTACTAATTGCAACGTTTATTCTAATGTGTGGAGTAAAATGAAAGGGAAAAACCTCTATTCCTGGGCCATTATCCATGGCCTATGCATGTCCTAATGCTTAAAACAAAACAAAAATATAGACGTCCAAACTAAGGTCGTACCTAATGAGAGGCAAAATAAAAGGATTTACTGAAGCGTTTATCTCGGCCAACCTAAGAGGACCTAAAATTCTACGAATGACACGTTGAAATTGCAACTTAGTACTAACAATTATGTGTACCTTTTGCCTTGCAATGGGAATGAAGGGATCATACAAATCTTCGTGATTCATGCAAACTACTTGACTATGCTAAAGGTTGATTCTACACAAAAATACACAAGCCGTCCTCAGTGGGGGCACCAATTTGAGGCGGTCCGGGGCGGGCAACAAGAAGAGTGGCCTCTAGACACCCTTCAGGGCTCCCGTGCTGCTCAATGGGGCTGGGGCACAACACAACACAAACCAAAACAACAAACCCACCGCCAAATCCCAACTACACAAGGAGCACCACCTAGTTTAAGAGCGAACTAGGACACAAAAGAGGAGAATCGTTAGAGCAACCCACAAACAAGCAAGGAATTTACACTAACCCTAACACCAATGGAATACTCTCACACACTAAAACACGAGAGAGAGAGAGAGAGAGAGAGAGAGAGAGAGAGAGAGAGAGAGATAGTGAGATAGAGAGAGAGAGAGAGATAGTGCTCGGGCTGCTTTGAAACGTATCAGCGATGATCAAGCAAACACAACTATATATTTAAGAAAGAGAGAGAAAGGGGGAGGGGGTGCTTGTCGCATTAATACCTTCTTACAAATCTGTCATGACAAATCAAAGTGAGATTAGTACTTGTTCAACATAGCTTGCATAAATTTCACCACAACACATCTCAAGAAAAGCCACCCCAATCACTGTCTTAAGGCCAGGGGAGTCCTCTCCACCCTGTCGCCCTCTTACACTATGTGGGATTTATGGCTAGATTGATGACAACACCAGAGACAAGCTATCAAGAACTTAACAAAAAAACACCAAGACACTTACGCATCATTGTTGTCCATTACTTCACGTTGGAAGGGAGACAAAGTATCCAAGCTTAGTCCAAATCCACCCTCCTTGATTCAGCGAATGTTGGGCTTACACTAGTAGGAGAAATGATAGATTTCCTACTCTCAATTGAATGATCACTCTCTCTCTTACAATGGCATAGAGTTCCCTTGCTAATCCCCTATTACAACACATGCACATGCATAAGACAATGAGCTTCCACTCAAGAGCTCCTTCTAGAGAGGTTGAGCTTGGCTTCTCAAGCTATAGCATAGTGCTCTTGCTTATGGCTCCCCCTTTTATGCTAGCTACACCCTCCTTTTATAGCAATTTTGAAGGCTAGGGTTACTCCTCTAACCATGGTTGGGTTAGATTTTCAGCAATTTATCTAATTTCTTTTGCTTGGAATTATCAAGAAGTTGGTGGGGAAAGAGAGAGGAGAGAAATGGAGGTGATAGGACTTTTCATAGTGGGTTAGTGTTAGTAGAGTTAGTATTAATTTACAAATGGAATTGGATATTTACAATGGGAGTATCCATGTAGGATACAAATAAGGAAGAAAAACTCTTAAGAGGTAAGAAAAGGTGGATTTCTTACAAGGTTGATGCTCCAAGTGTCTTGAGTAGGGCCAATTTTGACGCTTGTTGACGGTCCACTAGCTTTGACGGTACATTTTTTCTCCACTCTTGACCTTCCTTGAGAGACAAGGTAATTGAAGCTGAGTAATCAACCACCATGATGCTGTCTTTTAAGAGAAGAGGCTGAATTTTGTGGTTTTTTGATAGATATGGGTAATTTGGAGGAGGAAAAATGAGACTAGGTGGTCAATTTTGGAATGGAATTGTGTGTGGGAGGTATGAGTTCACCATGGTTTCTCTTATTCTTCAAGGTTGAGGAGAAGGTGAGTAGTGTGCAGAGAGGAGTGGTGAGAGAGATGGGGATGATGAGTGGAGAAGTGTGTGTGAAAGAGGAAAATGATAAAGTGGAAGAGAGAGTGTGGCTGCATAGCATGGAAAAACTGGGGTCCACTAAAAAAATCATAGCTCACAGCTGGTAGCTCCAAAAATCATGAAAAAATTTGGGGTGATTTATTCAGAGCGTGGGCTACATTTTCTCTTTTGACCACGCTCCAAATTCGGAGTGGAGATAGGTGCCAAATTCTCACCAAAAAGCCTGTTTTTTATGCCTGCAAAAGTCTTTTAGTGCCCCCCTCCTTTGTTGAATTTGTACAATGCATCCAAGACTGAGCCCCTCCTTTGTCATATTATAATACAAAGCATTCAAGTTTCCCTTGACCCATGCATGGAGGAGGATTATTGGTGAAATAAGAAATATATACATGGTGGGACTGTATGGGGACTATCATGGACTTTAGCTCAATGAGCACATGGTGTTAGAATAATGAGTAAAACTAATAATAAAAATATGGAGTAGTTATGGATATGGAAAGATATTGGAATCATATGATATGGTCCCTCCTTGAATTATTTTGGGTGAAAGAGGAAAAGGTATGCAAGTAAATAATATAATAAAAGTAACCAATGAGTAGAAATCAATTTTTTGTTTTCACGAGGGTGAGGGTGAAAATGTGGGAGTGATTTGTGTAAAGGAAAAATATGAGGTTAGAGTATGTACATATTGGCAAAAAAAAATAAAAAATATAATTATGGTGTAAGAGGATGAAAGAAGGTGTACATAGGTTTAATAAAACACACACCTAAGTAGAAATATTTAAATAAAATACCAAAATAATTATAAAAAATCCCTATATTTAGGCCATATATACAATGAAATATTTACACACAAAGAGGCCATAATATACTTTTATTTATTTATTTTTTTTTTTTGGCTCACCTAGCCCAGTGACTAGCTAGCTGAGGGTTTTGAAGAAGATATGGGAAAAGTCCCGTGACTCACGCACGCCTATGTACAGTGAAATGGTAGGGATAGCCACAGTGTTTGGGTGATTTTGGTAGGGTGAGGTAACTCACTGTGGCAATTACAAAGAGCCGAAAAAACGACTATCACTGGATAGCTATCGGAACTGTTCCGCGCCGATGCGGAACATTTGCGACAGCTATCCCGTTTCAAGGGCGAGTGCACGTGAGGGGCCTTTTTTTGCATGATTTTTTTAATAAAAAATTTGGTGGAATTTTATCCCCGAACTAGGGGAATGTAAGTTGCAATGTGGAAAACTTACAAGCAAGAAAAAAGTTTCGATAAATTTGAAGGGCATTTTGGAAATTTATGACCTAATATTTGGGGTGCTTTGCAAGATTTTGAAACTAGAGGGGTATTTGGTAAATTTTCCTGTTTTTTTAGTATAGCAAAAATTATCGACTATGTTTTTGTATGATTATACATTCTCTTTTGTTTGTGAAATATTGATATCTATTCTAGTGTCGACAGTTGATGTAAATGTCATGATTTCTCCAAAAAGTAGATTGTTATGAGCAATTGTTAATGAATTCCAATTTATACTAATGGAAGTTGACATTCATAAAATTTGGTTATTTAATCTTGTTGGAAGGACATACACATGGTGTGTTTCTATGAAATTGAATGTGTCATGCAATCGAAATCTTTGAATTGATTTAAGGTGTGCCTCATTGAGTGACATTGCGGATTTAATAGGAAAATGGTTCTACTTTGAGAATGAAAATACCATTTCTTGGTTATACGTCAAACAAATAATAGTTCATTGTGATTGCTTAGGTAAAATTTACTTTGAAAGGGTTATTAATTGTTTTTGAAAATATGTCTGCTGAGTCCTCCAATTGAGAGATGTTCTCGTAAAAAGGGAAAAGGACCTATGAATCTTGATCCGATTTGCAGTGATCAAGTGAGCTCTGTGGGCAGTCACAGAGGACTTTGATGACAATGATCATATTGGTGATGATGAGAGTGAAAGTATTGACATTGGCGTAGGGTCAATGAATGAAGTTGATGCTCAAATAGCTAGACAAGAGGCAACTTTGGAATTGGTTCCATTTCATATTGCACCTGAGGTTGCACCATATGGTGATTTTGAAGATGATAGTCATTTGCATATGGATAGAGGAGAGGACATTCTCAAAACCACAAGGGTTTTTAGTTGTTTTGAGTGTCCACTAGTTCCTTTGTGTAGACTCATTCCATATGCTCGCGTCCGTGGCCTTAGATCGGACATTTCTGGATTAAAAGTTGCATTTTCCAGAGAGGGTTACATAAAGGAAAAAGTTGCCTTTATCGTTTCACTCTAAACATGTCAAAAGGAACAAACATTGTTGACAGGTAATCATTAATATTTTAGAGTAATTTGGTGTATTGATTTTTTTTGTTTTTCTTTTAATTGTTTGACATTTTTGGTGTCTTGGTTTTTTTTTTAAATAGCCAATATTGTTGACACTTGAGACCCTATTTGGAAAGACATAAATAAAGATTATAAAGAGGAGTTAGCATTGCAGCATCAACTAGAGTCACTGCTTTGTAGAATGTTCTATGTGTGGGAAGGAAATCACAGGACAGTAGCATGGCAAGCAACAATTAGAGAAATGTTTTCCAATAGTAGAGAGAAGCATTGTAGGGTCTTGTGTACGATCATCGACCCTACAAAGGTTTCCGAAATAGCATTATTGACGAGCTTGCAACGCATGAATGTGTGAGTGCAACTATATTCTTGTTTGTAGATAAACTTTATATGTTTGAAGGTCAATCAACTTACTAAAATTTTAATCAGTATGAACACCCATGCTCTAGTGCCATCTCATCTATGAGATGAGTTGGTAAATTGTTCAAACATTTGCTCTGCGGATCATGAGGATTACCTTCGTACATTTCCGAAGAATGACCAAAAATCGATTAGCACTATTTGGAAGAGAACCACAAAGGGAGAGGAGCCATGGCATCCTCTAACATGAAGATATTTAGCTAGACTTCTTTTTGATGTAAGTGTCCTTGCCATTGTATCTCTTTTTTGTATTCTTTAATTGAAGCATTTTGTTTTGAAAAGAATTGGTTTATTCTGAAGGTTCAAATATCTAAAGAACTACACACTAAGTTAGAAAGCAAGAAACCATTGCTTTCTAGCGAGGATTTGAAAATAGAAGAGGTTAAGATCATGAATGATCTTTATTATAAGTTTTCGGATCATGTAGGAAAGGTCTATAACCATTTCCTAGTGTTTTCTTTGATCTATGGTGAAAGGTAATTTCAATTAACTAACATTCTTGTTCGGTAGATTCTCAACATTGTTGACCCAAGTTTAGGGAAGGATTGGTTTGATCGTGTGATGAGCCTTCAATGGGGGGAAGATAGTTGGGCTACTCTTGAGAAACTAAACTTGATTGCTCTACATGATGCTTCCATAGAAAATAAAATCTTATGGGTGTCATTACTAGAGGCAAGCAAGATCACCCGTGTAGCTTATTGCATGGTCAAAGGAAATTGTTGATGTTGAGTTATTTGTTTGATTTTTTTTTCATACTTTGCGTGAAAGGTGGCTTAAACGAGAGGGAGATTTGCAGAGGATCTTAGATAAATCTAAGAAGCTTCTTGTAGACTATGTGGATGTGCCAGGAGGGATTGGTATTCCTCCCTCATTCACCATGGATATGTACTACACCGAGATTGTAGTGGAGGGAAGGAAATTTTTATTTCCTCTAGAGGTGGCTTGGAAAAACAAAACGAAGGACGTAGAGTTTCAAGCTTTAAAGAGGATTGAATACTCTCGCATGGCTTCTCAGCGACTAGTTTACAAGTGGATAATGTTTTGACTATTTTTGTAACATAATATGGGATTCAACTAATGTTGCATATGGAATTTTCAACTAATGTTGGTTTTTGTAGATACTTTGCTCACCTCCTGACCATGCATCACATTGCTGCGATACCTGTGCTTGCACGTTCTTGGACTCACATTGAGAGCGGGGAGGGATGCATGTATCCACTGACCATGCATCAACTCTCGCAGTGGGAGCTTGAGTATTGTTGTTGGTGGATCGACATGGATAGAGGCTATGTCCTTGCTAGAGAGAGAGAGAGTTGCATAATGTGCAGTCTACAGGAGTCTCATCCAAAGATCTTCCACTACCCAAAGCCGCAGATGCTGTTGCTCCATCTTCTCATCCTCTACCATCTCGTCGACCCTCTCAAACTTGTAAGTTTAAGTCATTATCTCTTTGCATATACCCTTAACTTTGATAGTTTGGAGATTTTTAATTATCTTGATACTTTTTTCTAAATTGAAGCAACAAGATTTTTGGAGAAGGCCCAAAAGGCATCTGCTACTACAGACCATGTGATTGATGATATGTCGGGTATAATATTGTTTTTTTTGGAGTCTTGTTGAAACTCAATTAGATTTATATAGAATATGTTTTTGTTCTTGTAAAGAGTGGGGGCACACAGAGATTGCAACGTACCCTTCAGTTTGTCTTTACACCATTGCATTTTCAGCATGTTGAGCAGTCTAGTTGCAGTGATACAAGGTGTGTTTCTTTGCTTGGTGACTATATTGCGATTGCTGGGGATTTTTGTAGCGGTGTGCAGTCTAGATCATGGATTCCTATACACGAGCATATGAATAGAGCTCAATCTACAGAGATTACATATAGGAGGAGTGGTAGATCAGTGTCATGGGCTGCAGACTTCATCTTTGTTGACTTGCCTTTTGGAGGATATCTACATTCACCATCACCTCAACCTTCATGGGATATATG